>NW_004754926.1:0-20089 GCF_000188695.1 Salpingoeca rosetta | reverse complement strand
AGCACACACACACACACACACACACACACACACACACACACACACACACACACACACACATACATACATACATACAAAGGGGTGCTCACCTTGCCGGACTTGACTTTTGTCATGAGGTCGATGTATTCGTTGCGGCCGATGCCGAGGATCTGCAGCCCTGAGAGGAAGGCGACGCAGCAAACGCGCGTGAGAACGAACCGCTGCTGCATCGGGTTGGCGGTTGTCGCACGCACACCCCCCCCCCCCCCACACACGCTCCAACACAATACACACACACCAGCACATACAAACACACGTACACACAAAAGTACACGCACACACACGCACACACACACGCACGCGCGCGCATGATAACCACTCCTTTCCAACCATCTGAGGCGGTGAAGTTGGGAAGCGCGTCGTAGCTTCGGTCTGATTCCAGCATATGAGAGAAGATGTCAAAGTAATACTGGAACGCCGTTGTCTTGCACTTGAGCACCATCACGTCCGCCAGGTGATACGGGTACAGCTGACAATAACGACCGGGTGCAGAAACAGTGAAGGAGTTGGCCAAACAACACCAACCAAACGAACAAGCGGGCACACGTGGATGTGGATGAGAGGACTAGCCGAAATCACCAGCAGCAAACCACGCATGCAAAAGAACACACGCACGCGTGCACATGCACAAACGCACGCACGCGCGCGCGCACACACGCACACACGCAAACAAACAAACACAAACGTGTGTCAGCACACCATAAAGTGTTCCTTGCTGTACTGGAGAAGTCGCTGGTAGTAGCCCATGTCATCCGAGAGGATCTTGGACACTAATCACACAATATACAACGGTCACCCACACCAGCAGCGCGAAACCATCATCGTTGAGTTGGCGTTGTTCAAACAAAAACGGAAAGCTGCAGCCACAAACATACAGGTGCGTTCCGCAGCGCGCGCGGGGCAAATTGCCTCACCCAGGGATCGCTTGAACCGAAGCTGGTGAGACAATGCGTATTCCAATGCGGCTTTCTTCCACTCGGTCTTTGTGCCGAATCGCTGCAAGCGTCGTTCCAATCGTCGAGTCGAATACACAAGCCAATCAACAAGTTGAAGGCACAAGCCAAGCAAGCCAAGCAAGCCAAGCAAGGTGTGATATGCCGCTGTATGCAGTTCGTTCACGATCAATGAACAGGACCGAGAACAACACGCACAACACAACGCGCGACGTCATTCACAGCTCCAAATGACCAGAACTCACCCTGCGAACGTCTGGCGGCAGCTGCTCAAACTCCATTCCCATCGCTATCCACTGGTCCACATCGTGGCTGTGGTGGTGCTCGTCTTGCTCCATCATCCGCTGTTTGTCTTGTTCTTGCTGACTGTCGAAAATTTATTGAAGATGCACATCAATGTTCATAGACCCCCTTTCAGTCACCTTGCCTAGCTAGCGTTCTTAGCGTTGGCCTGGTGGTGACGTCAGCAGCAGGCGGGATTGTCTCGGCCTATTTCATACCACGGCACACACAACACGCAGTATACTTTCTGGGTTGCCACAGCGTGTCTTATCATTTTTCACTCGTACGCTCTTACGCTGAGCAAAGGCCTCACTTTACGCACACACACAGACAGACAGACAGACGTACTTCTCCACCTTGACCTTCCTTCGTCCTCCAGTACCAAGAATCAACACACGCACACACACACACACACACTCTCTCTCTTCTGCCCTCTCTTTCGCACTCAAGCACACGGGAGCATGCCCTTGGCATGCCTCTGTGGCACACTTGGTGCCCATCACTCAGGGTTGCTGATCGCACTCCTGGTTCTGGCCTTCAGCAGCAGCTCAACACAGCTAACGCGTGCGGCCGTGTTGAACAACTACGATGCGCCTCTGTACCTGTCTTGCCCGGGAAATCAAGGAATCGTCAGCGTGGCTTCGTGGCACAGCAACCACGCTGGTATGCATCGATCGGCTTGCTCTTCTGAAAACGCGCATCCTCATTCAAGTCGTGCGGTTGTTGTACCTGTTCGATTACGCTTCACCTCTGTGGCTCTGCGCAAGTGAACACGACAACAAAACAAACAATGTTGCTCTTGCCCGCCTTGCTCACATCAACACACGCACACGCATACACACACACACACACATTCACAAACACACACACACATACACAAACACATACAAACAAACACACGCACACACACACACACACTGTGCTCCTTGCTCTTCTTCTTTTCACCTGGACTGTGTTCTCCTTCTCAGAGGATCGCGTATGGTCGTTCGGTTGTGCCAAGGTCGGGTATTCTTTGTCCGGCTACACGTGGACGGGCTACTTGAACAATTTGGATGGACCCCTGAGCTACTCCTGTGGTGGCAACCGGGGTACGTCCACGTGCGCTTCGTCGCTGACGCGTGCAAGAGATCTCGCGTGTCAAAAGTGTGCTCGTGTTCATGGTGTTCGTAGGCTCGAGAGTCCGCTGCTTGCGCATTGGCACAAACCCACCAACAATGCCTTTGTGTAATGTAGGCCCATCCTGCTTCAACAACGAACCCCTTCTTGCGCTCTCCACTCAATATGGCCACCTGTAGTGATAACTGGCATCAAATCGTACCATGACGACGGGACGGAGGACCGAGTATGGGCGGTTCAATGCGGTGACCTCAATGGAGCCACACTCACCAACTGCGCCTTTGGACCCCAAGCCAACGGATACGACGCTCCCATCGATGTGAAGGCTGGCGACTACTCCGTCATCACAGGTGCGCCAATGCCAGCCAGATGGTCCCTGGTCCCAAGGAAAGATAAAGAGAGGCGAGGGGTGCGTGTCGCATGCGTGAGCGTGGGTGGCCGTGAATGACATGAGGGCAAAGAGAGGCACTTTCTGATTCATACACACGCTCACTCCTGCCCCTGCGCTGCATTCTTGTTTTCATCCACATCCGCGTCATGGTTGCCACTGATTAGGCATTCAGAGCACACACGACAATGGCGCAGTGAGTCAACGGTGATGATGGTGATGCCAGTTGTGGTGATGCACTTTCTGCTGATGCTTTGTTCCGGCCCTTTTCTCTTGCCGTCGTCACTGAGGGTGTGTTCCTTTTCTCCCTCCCTCCCTCCATCCTTCCCTCCCTGCCTCACTCGCACACAATACGTCCACCCTTGCCATTGTGTCAAACTTAGGGTAAGGTACCAGTCACGACCTGAATACTGCGCCGACATGAACAACTCGACGCAACAATCAAACACCCCCCCACACACACAGAACACACAGAGCGTGGTTGTTGCAGCACTCATGTCCACGATCCTGCACTCGATTAATGGTCGTCACCTCCACTGCATTCATTCATGCCCGGACTTCGCGAACAAATAGAGGATCGCGTGTGGTCGTACCAGACGTGCCGCGTACGTGCCGTGATGCTCCAGATCCCAACCTGTCATTCTGCGACTTGCTGAGCTGACACAAGTTGTGGTTGCCTTGTCAGTGTGACTCGGTTGTCAGGCCTCTTTCACCATCGCTTCCTCACATATCACGTTTCTTCTTACCCGCGCTTCCTCGGGACCTGCAGGTCAGCTGCAACCGAGACCAAGGGTACAGCACAAACGGTCGATCATGCGAAGGTATGCTGTAGTCAAGGCTGCCTCGCATGTGTGAAAGTGAAGGATGCGAACGCGCTGCAGCCCACAATGGCCAGATTGGATCCACAAAGGCACCTTGATTCCCTTTGACTCCTTTCAACATTCGCAAACTGTGTTTCCCTGTTTGACAGGCCAATCCTGCGGAGCGCTCTCGATCGCCAACGGCGTCGTGGAAGGCAGCTGCGGAGGGACCTTCGGTACGACACTGTGTAACCTGCATATTAACTCCGTCGCATCGCAGCGCACAGAGTCATATGTGCCATATGTGCTCAACGCATTTTACGCCAGGGAGACGAAGCAACTTGCCTGTGCTTCTCAGGCCCCACTCATCCCCTCCCTACCCGTGGCAGCTCACAACATGCCATCCCACCATACAATCACAACATATGATCGACAGGTGATGTGTGCAAGTTCAAGGAGTGCAACCCGGGTTACGAAGCCTCCGTGTTTGGTGTCATTTCACGAAAATGCGACTGGGTTGGAAACGGGCTTGGCTGGAGCAACGTTGGAAAGGAATGCCTCGGTATGAGTAGTGCACAGGTCTTGACTGCTTGCTTGTGCCAGTTCTCTTGTGGGCTTGTCGATGACATCTTGCACTTGGCCGTGGCTGTCCACAGCTGGAATCACGGCGCAACCACTCTTAAGACACTCACACACACACATCATGCTAACCACATGCACACACACGTCAACTACAAACAAACTCACACACACACACACACTCGTTACACACCACACACAGACATTGATGAGTGCCTGACCGGCGACAATGTGTGTTATCCCGGCTCCGTGTGTATCAACACGCAGGGGTCGTACTACTGCGAGTGCGAGTTTGGAGTTCAACAAGGAGAGAGTTGCTTCGGTACGTTGTACACGATCGCGTGTGTGCATGGGCGTCTGCAGTGCGGAATACTGCTTCTGAGCCTTGAGCAAGTGGCATCCTCATCTCATGTGCACATCACGCGATTGCTCATGTGGCTCTCATTGCGACTGCAGTTGCAATTCCGACCATCACGCTTGATCTCGGCCTCACTGAGATGACCATCAACATCAATGGCGAGTGGGGCAACACCTTCCCCAAGTACAGGGTAAGTTGGTGGCATGAGGGTGGCAAATGCGTGGTTGCTTGATCACTGGGGTTGAGTCGAAGCAAGTTTTGGGGGTGGTCGCTGTACTCCTGGAACCATACGGTTCCTCACGCACACCCACCCGCACACCCACCCACCCACCCACACACCCACCACCACACACACACACACACACACACACACACACACACACACACACACACACACACACACACACACACACACACACACACACACACACACACACACACACACTTACAATGATCGGCTGTCACAGGTGTCCGTTGCGCGGTGGTCGTATGATTTGGCGGCCAAAGAAGACATTCCCGGGTTCCCAAAGACCATCTTCAAGCCGTTCACCAGCCACCGCGTCATCAACCTTGAGGCCGGTTCCCGCTTCAGGGTGAGTTTGTTTGCTTGAGTATTCATTTGTGTTTGTGTTTCTGTATGTGAGCGCTCGTGCGTGAACACGTGTGAATGATTGACACCAGCATGTCTCCTCCTCAAATCTGCTACCATCACCGTTCCTCTGACACACACACACACACACACACACACACACACACACACAATGCCACCCGGTTCACTTCATCGAACAACCAAACAGGTGACACTGACTCCAGTTGATCACAAGGACGAAGAGATCCCATACTTTTCTCAGTTGGCGCTGACGCCCGAAGGCAACGATCCTCAGACCATCTGCGGTTGTATTCCCGAGGACCCAACAGGTGCACCCACCGACTTTACTCTCAAGCAGTTCAAAGGGCACGTGCTGTTCCGCTGGGCGGATCAGAGCCAGTGCGAGTCTGCGTTCTCCTTCACGCGCAACGGCGTTGGCCTGACGTCGCGGTTCCCCGTCACGGAGCAGCTGGCGTGCGGCGCCATCCAGGAGCCAAACACCGTCTACGACGACCTCACCATCCAGTCGGCTGGCGACTACGCCGAAGTGGACGAGGCCCTCAACTACTTGCTGCCAGAAGGTGTGTTGTGATGCACGTAGCAAATGCATGATGTGATGTTTCGTTGACATTGGTCACCGCGTTGCATCTTGTTGTCGTATGCATCCTTCGCTTCCCATCGTCAGTGCTCATGCTCATCATACCAACACACACACACACATACACACACACACACACACACACACACACACACGCACACACACGCACACACAACACGTAGGCGAGTTTTACCTGCGCCGTTTCCTGGCCGTGGACACGGGCGACACACGCTTCATGTATCCGCACGAACTGCAACGCCAGAGTAAGTTCGACGAGACGTGTGGCAGCTGTGGGAATCGGTGCTTGGGCTTGCAGACACAGGCGTGATCTTCCTGTGATGTCTGATTCCACCACTGCTCGTGTTCAATTCAAGTGGTTGTACTTCCCACGCACACGCACACACACACGCACACACTCACACTCACACTCATGTCACACACATGCACACACACACTCACACGATGAAGAAACGCACTTCTCGTCGACGAGCACGACCACGACGGCTGCGCCACAGGGTGTGCCTGATGATGAGAACCGCTACTATCCCGGCACTTCCTCACCCGTCGCGTCGGTGTCGGAGTGTAAGGACCTGTGCGATATCCGTTCAGCCTGGTGCATCGCCTTTGTTGTGCAGACCAAGAGCGACGACACATTGGTGTGTCACCAACTGCGTGTCATCGAGACTGCAACGCTGCGTGCAGGCGAGAAGAAAGCCGTCTCCTTTGAACGCGTGACTGTCACCGGCACCGGCGTTGACGGGTCGTACATCTTCGACGGCACGCAGGACGACTGCGAGGAGGCGTGCTCGGCCCACGGCTCGTGTGATATGACCATGGTGGCTGCTGGCGTGTGCGCAGTTGTCGTCGACGCTGTCGAGACAGAGACGCCACTCACCCAATCTGTGCATCCTGACATTGACCCGACATTCTCTCGCCGCATCCCTGGTCCTGAGCCCGGCACCACGCAGGAGTACTGCATCGAGGCAAACAAGCCCCAATGGTACGACCTTCAGGGCTACTCCTCAGACCCCACTTGCACCAGCTTCACAATCATGGTGAGTGCGTGTGTGTGCATGTGCATGTGTGTTCTTTGTGTGCGTATGTACGTGTGTGTGTGCATTGTTTGGCCTTTTGGCGTCGTCTTCGTGTCGTGTGACTTTGTCTGCCTCTTGCTTGTTGCTTGGTTGCTCTCGTCACCGCTGCGTGAACTTATCACGTCCACCTTGTCCACGTCCCCTCACATCCATCCATCCTGTCATCACTTGGTACAGTGGGAGAGCCAACTTGAGGGCCAGATTGCCATCGACTCCAAGGAAATCCACCTCCCCGTGGAAGGCGTCGAGGTCGAGTTTGAAATTGGCGGACTGGTGCGTGGGCGTCGCATCACTAACGAAGATGGAAAGTTCTCCATCCACATCCTCTCGGACAAGCTGGTTGGCAGCCGCCACCGCATGACGCTCCGCTTCTCTAAGACCACGGGCAACATCAAGCACACCTTCACCTGCGGCGGTATCGCTTGCACGGAGAGCACGCTCATCATGGAGCATCTTCGCTTCGACCACACAGTCAACGTGCGTGATACGACCTCCCTCCCCTTCAGTGGCATCGTCTCCATTGGCGGTACGGAGCACGAGGGCCTTCCTGACGGCTGCCCGCTCAAGGACGTCGAGGTGTGCCTGTACGACCGCAACCAGGCCAACACCCTCATCAATTGCGATGTGACAGACTCCAAGGGCCGCTACCTCGTGCGCGCTGTTCTCGGCACATCTGTCACCGTCAGCCTTGCGTACGGCAACTCGTCGCACACCTTTGAGCGCGTCACCTACGACCAGGACGCAGCCAACGCCCCTTCGGGCATCCTGCAGACCATCAATGCTCTGAATTCGCTCGAGCGCACACCATACTACGACGTGACGGACGGCAAGTTCTGGGAGAACATCAACTTCAAGGACACAATGTCTGACAGGGCGACAGTCGACATTGCTGGCGGGCTGTGTAACCTAAACCTCGGCGACGCGGTGATCGAGTTCCGGTACGACATGTGCCCAACATGGGTGAAATCACGCACCATCTCTGACCGGCTGTCCAAGTGGACGCTGCCAGCGCAAATCATCACGGTGCGCTTCAAGGAGATTACGCGCAACTACGAGGTTCGTGGCGAGATTACGCGCTACTTCTCGGCCAAGCTGGGCAACTCGCGGTCGCTGTACTTGGACCTGCGCAACCCGCAGGAGGACGACGAGGACAAGAAGACGGTGCGATTCGAGTACCACCCGCCACCGCAGCTGAGCGTTGAGTTTGACAAGGAGGAGAAGCACAACTGTAACAGCACAGAGGGCGATCGCCCGCTGCACGTCATCAAGCAGAACGTGGAGCTGAAGGCGACCGTCAAGGTGATTGAGGACTACGGCGAAGGCGTGGGCACGTGCGATGCAGTGCCTGGCCAGATTGAGGTTGAGAACCAGTTGGGCGAGTCGCCAGCCATCGTGGACGTGCTGAACGCCTCCACCTCCCTCACGGACAAGCAGCTGAACAAGTTGAAGTTGTGCTACGACACGTGCCTCATGGACGTGAAGATGGACGAGGAGCTGCAGGACGGCGAGACCGTGTACTCGAACACGCGCATTGAGCTGAGCATCATGACGGGTGAGCCAGAGACCAACCCACAGGCCGTCGACCCGGAGAATCCGTACTCCAAGCTCTTCCGCGTCACCATGCACAACCTCCCACAGGACCCCGTCACTGTGTACGAGAAGGTGGTGGTGATTGGCGACAAGGTCATCTCCAAGTTCTTCAGTGTGCCCTTCCCGCGCTATCAGCCGCTTGCAGTGGTGCAGGACCCGCCTGGTGGCCTGTCCACTGTCACGTACTCCAAGGCGTACAGCAACTACTTTATGAAGAGCCACACGCACGAGGAGTACCATGGGTTCTACTTCACCACGGGGCTTGCTCCCGTCAAGGTGGAGACGGGCGTGGAGCAGTGCGCCGGTCTTGGTGCTGCCGTGTGTACCAAGGTGGCGGACACGGAATCCACCCCATTCAAGATCAGCGTTGACCAAACTCATGTAAGCGATTGTGTGTTGTGTGTGTGCGGCATTGTTTGCGTGTGTATATCGCATTGTTTGCGTGATTGTGTGTGTACACTTGCGTTTGTGCAATCCTTGTGCGCGCAGCTTTTCTGAAGCGTGTCATGACCTTGCCTTTCACGCTCTTCTCGACCTCACCCGCTCACAAACGCTCTCACACTCCTACTTTGCTGCCCCTGCTTGTCTCTTCTTTACTCCACCAGACTTTTGGCAGCATGGATCCCGACGACAACTACAACTCTGAGCGCGTGTGGTCGTTTGCAATTGAGCTGACGACGTCCGATGACGTGATGACAGCTGGCGAGAAGTCGGACATGTTCCTCGTGCCCGCCCTCAACGTGGTGTGGCTGGAGACGGAGGAGGTCTCGTTCGACGCGGAGCAGTGCCAGGCGGCCAAGGAGACCAAGGTCAAGTGGAGCCTCGAGGGTCAGGAAAATAGAGAGGTGCTCAGCTGGGTGTCTGCGTTTGAGATTGAGAACAAGGAACTGCCAGACCTGCGCAAGCTGCTCGCTCTCGCCGAACAGCCGCCAGGTGATGACGACGACGAGACGGAGGAGGACAGAGAGGAGAAGATTGCTGAACTGAAGCGCGCGATCAAGGCGTGGGAGAGCAACCTGGACCGCAACAAGGAAGTGCGGCAGAAGGCGGCAGACGGGCTGCTCGACCCAGTGCAGAACATGTGGGCAAAGGGTAACGCCGAGTTTGACTGCTTGCCGAGCATTGCGCCCAACAAGGACCCGAAGAAGGCGGCCAAGATTGAAGGCCAACTTTCCAAGACGGAGGTGTGCAACGGCTTTGACGTGGGTCGCATTGCCGACAAGGCGAAGAAGGGCATCTCGCTCGCCCCACACGACGACATTGACAATGCAAAGGACTTGGACGGCCTTGCCGCGTCAGACCAGGACAAGCAAGACCTGCGCAACATCGACACGATCAAGTTCTCTGGCGGCGGGTCCACGTACACGTTTGAGTACGACCTGTCACGCGGCGACAGCGTGGTTGGCGGCAATTCGCGAACGCACGAGGTGTCAGTCGGTGTGGACGTCAACTTTGGGTTCAAGGTGTTCGGTGTGGGCATGAGCTTTGAGCTGTCCACGGGCTACAACTACGAAGGCACGGTTGCTGACGAGTATGAGGCTGGTGTTTCGACAGAGGGCACCCTTTCCGTGACGCTCGGTGACCCGGACCCATTTGACGTCTTTGACGTCGGCATCTTCCTCCACCCCGACTACGGCACGTTTGTCTTCGCCACCTTCTCGGGTCAGTCGTCCTGCCCGCACGAGCCCAACACTGTGCAGCTGGAACAGCCTGGAATCAACGTGCTGAAGCGGCCAGAGGCGCCCGTGCTGCCCGGCGAACCCGCCGTGTTTGAGCTCCTGCTCAAGAACGACGGACCCATGACTTCCGACTTTAACGTGAGTGTGGTCGCGTGATTGCGGTGGTTGTTGTTGTGTGGTTGTGTTTGCGATTGTGTGTGTGTGTGTGTTTGGACTTGCATTGCATGCTTGCATTGTGGAGATTCTTGTCTTGGTATGGTCAGCAAGAGTTGGGCAGACACGTGTCCTGCACGTTCCCACACATGTGCACTTTGTTCTCACAATCATCTTGTCTAACCTTCTCCACTCCTCCGAACTCCGGTCCCCGTCCCGCCCCACAACGTGCGCAGCTGTTCTATCTGTCGTGGCTGAACCAAGATGGGCTTGAAGTTGTAGCCAACGGACAGGCGCTGGAGACGGCACTCATCTTTGAAGGCTTCCCCGCCAACTCGGCAAGGTACATCACCATCACCGTGAACCAGGGCCCAAGCAAGTTCAAGTACGACCCTGTTGCCATTGGCTGGCGGTCGCTGTGTGAGGCCGACAGGCACCCCGACAACGGCTACATCACGGACGAGGTGACGAGCGTGGAGTACGTGTACTTGGAGGCCGAGTTCCTGCAGCCGTGCAGCCCCGTGAAGCTCGTTGGAGAGATTGGCGAGTCTGGCGCGTTCACCCTCAACCAGGAGACGATGGAGCAGGACTACAAGCCTGGCCAGATCCGCGTTGTCGCCTTCAACCCGGACCACGCCGAGCGCACGTGGCTGGAGGACGATCGCCTGGAGAAGGTCGTCATTGAGTTCAAGCCCGCCAACTCGTACATCTGGCTGCTGGCCCGCGACGAGAACGGGGATGCGTTGGACATTCGCGAGCGCGAGAACGAGTACGGCTACATCACGGCGTGGTGGGACGCGTCCACGCTGCTTGAGGGCGACTATCACCTCCGCATCCGCGCGCAGTGCCAGGCGTCCATCAACGAGATGCCGGATGGCATTGACGAGAAGCTGTCGTCCGTTGCGCTTGGTGTCGTTGATCGCGACCCACCGGTCGTGTTTGGATTCCCGGAGCCCGCGGATGGCGAGTTCTTCCCTGGCGACGAGATCTCGTTCCAGTTCAACGAGGACGTGGAGTGCCGGCAGCCGTTCATCTTCCAGGTGTCGTTGACGGTGGAGGACTACGACCGCGACTTCAACAACAACAACATGGTGATTGTGTGCGAGGGCCGCAAGATCTCCATGTCCCTTCGCCGCGGGTTCCGCTACGACGAGGTCAACGGCCTCTCCGCCACAGTCGTCATCGAGAACGTCAAGGACCTCAACGACAACCAAATGGAGTTCCCGCCCGAGCACACGTTCACATTTGCAGAGCTGAACCTGGCGGATGCCAGCGTCACGCTGAGCGGCCTCGTCGTCAACGTCCCATATCAGGACGTGTATGCCGACACGACGTCGCAGGAGTATGCAGACTTTGCTGGCGTGCTGCAGACGGAGCTGGCCACTGTTGTGGACACGGACCCGTCACGTGTGACCATCACGGGCATCTCTCCCGTCGACGCGACCAACTACAACTCTGGCATCACCGTCTCGCTCCGTTTTACGCCTGAAGGAACAGACACAGCAGCTACTGGCCGTCGCCGTCGTGCTACCACTTCGACTGCCACGGATCTTGCCAGCCTGCTGCAGAGCCGGTTGCAGAACGCCACGTACACGGAATCGCTCTCTGTCCTCAACTCTGCCTCGCTGGACGAGGCAGCGACAGTTGATGTAGAGCCGTCTGCGACTGACACGGCACAGAACGACGCAGCAAGCGCCAACACTGGCGCAACTGTCTCTCCTTCAGCCACAACTTCATCCTCCGTGAGCAAATGGACGGACATCAAGCTGGGTACGTGGATAACCGTTGTAGGCACTTGTATGTGTGTGCGTGTGTGCGTATGTGTATGAGAATGTGTGGGCGTACGTAACGTACGTGCTTACGTGTGCGCAAATGTGTATGAGTATGTGTGTGGCCTTGGCGTGGCATGCGATACCTGCCAACGTGCTTGCGATGCACTGCAGCCGTACCCAATTTGTGTTGTTGCGTTGAAGCGGCCTCCACGAATTCACCATGACATGCTGTTGCTTGACCCGGCAGATGTGGCGATTGTGTTGCTGGTGTGCCTGCTTGTGCTGGCAATCATCTCCCTTGTGAAAGACAAGGTCAAGAAGCAAACAGCCGACAAGGAAGTTGACCAACCCTTTCGCTCCCTGAGCTTCTTCCGGCGACCACAGCGCAGTTCTCGAGTTGCCCCTTTCTCTGTTTCCGAGTCTGATGTGTGATCACCGTGTGTACGTGCGCGCATGTGTGCGCGTGTGCGTGAGTCAGTGAGTGTGTCAGTGTGTGAAAGTGTATGCATGTGCGTATGTGTGTGTGTGTGTGTGACGGGGAGGGATACACCCCGAAAATCAAGCTTTCAATGCTTAAAGTTCATGGTTGATGTGGTTCATCGTTGGGTGTGTCCGACAATGTATGATACATGTGACGGACGTCACATTGATAGTAACAGCATTGGTTCTCGAATGTCGATTCAAAACTTGATGTATTCTGTCAGAACCATATGCTGTGCAGGAGTTGACAAATCTCGCCTCGACACACACACACACACACACACACACACACACACACACACACACACACACACACACACACACACATGCATGCATACATTCATAGGTACTCGCAGACAAGACACACATTCGACGCGCACATACACACACACACACACATACGGACACAACGCATCATACACATCAACCGATGACTGGAGGTGCGAGGTGCTCGCTGAAGATGGCGAGAGCACGTTCGAAGGAGGGGCGATCGCTCGGCTCAAATGCCGTGCACATACCCGACAGCTCCACATACCACGCCGGGCACAAACTCTCTACAGTGATGGATGGGTGATGATGTGCACGTGTGCGTCTGTGAGCTTTGGAAAGAAGTGACTACGTCGTCACACAAATTCCTCAAACACACGCACGCACCTACATGAACACAACCCCTCACACACACACACACACACACACACACACACACACACACACACACACACACACACACACACACACACACACACCTGTGAAGCGAAGGCGCTTGCCGTCCTTGAGAAGGGAGTGGAGCTGCAGCAGCAGGCGAGACGGCGGGCCGTCAAAGCCACCGAGTTCTTGCTTGAGGAGATCCGGCTCCTGTTGCATCGCCGTCTCCCACAGCAGCACGCCAAAGCTGAACACATCAGCATGCATCTCATCGTAGTGCACACCGCGCTCACTGGCAAGGGCCTCCGGTGCCATGTATGCGGGTGTGCCGGCTTGAGGCGGCAGGGCTTCCTCTTGTGGCGCAGTGCCACTTGTCGCCGTGGACTTTGTGAAGCACTGGCGGATGCATCCAAAGTCCGTGATCTTCGCCCTCAGCCGCGACGACACAAGCACGTTACCGCCCTTCAGATCCCTGAGAAAGTGCGCGGTGTTGCGTTGTGTGTTTACGTGTGCATGTTTGTCAGTGAGAAAATGTGTGTGTGTGTGTGTGTGCGGTTGTGGTTGTGGTTGTGAACATGAGTGTTCGTGCTTGTGAGAGCAAGCAACAAGTGGCGCACACCCGAACCATCACGGGGTATGAGTGAACCCTTCTGTTGTGTCCTCCCAATTACAACCCACCTATGTGCGATGCCTCGGGAGTGGAGATATGCCATGCCATGGGCCACATCACGCATGAGATTCGCCTTGAGGTCCCACACAGAGCTGTAAGCGACAGAGCCAGCCTCATCCTCGTCGCTGACGACCGCCGCACCGTCAGCGCTCGCCTCAGCAATGCCGTCAAACTTGACAAGCGCGTCTTGCGTGCCGTTGTTCGCACCACCACCACC
Source organism: Salpingoeca rosetta (assembly GCF_000188695.1). NCBI lineage: Eukaryota > Choanoflagellata > Craspedida > Salpingoecidae > Salpingoeca > Salpingoeca rosetta. The sequence continues at coordinate 6,087 of NW_004754926.1, read as the reverse complement.
ACCAACACCAATGCCGCTGGCATCGGCATCGTGGCCACGCTGGCGCCGCCGCCTCCTACGCGATTCTTCTTCCAGCAACAGGCGATGGTGATCGAGCACGGAGGCAAGGTCCTTGCGCAGCAGCGTGCCAAGCGATCCGAGAGCAACAAGCTCCAGCACAAGGAAGGGCGCGCCGTGTGTGTCGGTGCCGGCACCAAAGAAGCGAACGACGTTGGGGTGCCGCGTGGTCTGCAGGAACTCAACCTGGGGGATGGGGGTGTGAGTGAGTGGGTGAGTGAGTGAGTGAGTGAGTGAGTGTGTGAGAGTGAGTGAGTGAGTGAGTGAGTGAGTGAGTGAGTGAGTGAGTGAGTGAGTGTGTGAGTGAGTGAGTGTGTGTGTGTGAGCGTGTGTGAGTGAGTAAGTGAGTGAGTGAGTGAGTGAGTGAGTGAGTGAGTGAGTGAGTGTGTCCGTGTGTGTGCATGTGTCCGTGTGTGTGCATGTGTGTGCATGTGTCCGTGTGTGAAGGGAAGTGAGTACGCAGGCAGTACCTGTCCTTCAGCACGCCCTGCTCACCTCATGTTCAAACTCCTGCACCGTCGTCTGGTCAAGCATCATCATGCTGTGCTTGAGGCACTTGACAGCAACAACAACCGAGTCCCACTCCGCCTCCCACACGGCGCCAAAGACGCCCGGCGACGCAGTGTCGATGCGGTGGTGGAAACGCAACTCCGAGAACTCGATGCGCCACCCGCTCTTGAGGGCTGCCACCTGCTCTTTGTGCTCGTCCAGCAGCAGTTTGTTGAGCTGGTTCTCCTCCTCCAGCAGCAGGCGGTATGCGCGACTCCGCTGGTACCGCGCACGAAGCCAGCGAAGGCCCCACGTGAGAAGAGCTCCAAGCAGCAGCGACGACACCACAATGGCTGCGAGCTCGCCCGAGGTGAGACGGTCAGGAACGCAGCGGCCACCACGGCCCAGGCGGTGCCCGCGGCCGCAGCCGCACGCAAACGAATACGCAATCTGCGTGACGACGGCATCGAGATTGGTGGTGGGGCGGGCCTGCGTGTTGCTGAGGGCGAGGGCACATGACAGGGGAGTGCGCTCGAGCGTGAAGATGGGGGCGGTGGTGCGCGTGGGCAGGAGTTGCGTAAAGTCTTCAGCGCGGAAGAGGTCAACGGTGAGCAGCGTCGGGGTGGACACAACGTCCGCAACGACGGCGGGCTGGTCCAGCCAGCCGTTGCCAGAGAGGTCGAGCACGTCCACGCTAGCAAGACAGCGGCGCAGCAGCTCGCGCGTTGTGCCGGGCGACCCAAACTCGTCGCTGAGCAGGTCGCGCGCAAAGAGCATGCGGCTACCGCGGGAAGTGCACAGGGCGGGGTTGGGCGGAAGCTTCGTGTGCGAAATGTCGAGGATCTCAGCAGAGGGCAGACGCAGCTCAGAGAGGCGGGTGCACCCGGTCACGTTGAGCTGGGCTAAGGGCACGTGCACATGCACAGACTCAAGCTGGCGGTTGTCCTGGAAATAGAGCGCACGGAACTGCTTATCCGGGCACAGGCTGATGTGGCGGTACCCCGTGTTGGTGAGCGAGAACTCCTGCACGTCCGAGTGGAGGACGTTGCACACAAACTGCAAGGGCGCTGTGGCCTCGCTCATGTGCCGCCAGCCCATGTGCAGGTTGCGCAGGCGCAGACCGCGGCCCTGCGTCAGGTGCTGGAACTCGCGCGGGAGCGCAATGTTGCGCAGATCGAGCGAGGTGAGGTGCGACGCGTTCCACCCACGGAAGGCAATGAAGTTGACACGCGCAACGGGCGTGGGCATGTCTGGCGCTGCGGCAAATTCAAACACCTGAAGCGACGGGATGAGGAGCCCCTGTGTGAAGTCAGCATCGGCGATGTAGTGGTTGTTGAGCCGCAGCGTGCGCAGGGCAGGCAGCCCCTGCAGCGGCGGCACCTTGCGCAGGCGGTTGCTGGTGAGATCGAGCAGGGTGAGCGCGGGGAGCGACGCAGCCTCGAAGGAGGTGAGGTAGTTGTCGGCAACAAAGAGCCGGTGCAGGTTTGGCGTGTCGGCGAGAACGTCGTTGTCAAGCTTCTGCAGCAGGTTGCCGTTGAGGGTGAGGTGCTTCAGGTTTGGGCAGCCGTGGAACAGGCCGCGTGCCAAGGAGCGCAGCCTGTTCTGTTGCAGGCCAAGGAGGGCAAGGCTGGACTGGTGGTCGAAGAGACCAGACGGCAGCGACTCGATGCTGTTGCGGCTCAGATACAGCTCCTCAAGCTGCGAGAGCGCGCGAAAGGTCATGGGCTCAATGATTTCCAGCTGATTCCCCGTGAGATCCAGACGTAGCAGGCGGGTGAGTGCGGCGAAGGTGTCCTTGTGCACGTGCTTAAGCTGGTTGCGTGTAAGGCGGAGGACTTGGAGGGAGGTGGTGGACGCAAACACGCTCGGCGGGAGGGAGGTGATGCGTGTGCCAACGATGCTGAGGTACGTCACGGAGCGCTGGCTAGCAAATGTGTTGGCGTCTAGCTGCGTTATGGGGTTGCTGTCGAGGAAGAGCACATTCAAGTTGACCAGGGGCTGGAAGACGGAGGAAGGCAGGGACGGGAGTTGGTTGTTGGCCAGGGTGAGGAACGTGAGGGCGGACATGAACGCGAAAGCGCCCTGTTGGATGCTGGCCAGCTGGTTGCTGGCAAGATCGAGCCACTCCAGATTTGTCAAGGACATCAGGGCATGCTGGGAGAGGGAGGTGAGGTCGTTCTGGCCCACGTTCAAGACGCGCAGCGCCCTCAGGTTGTTGACGCCGGACCGGTCGAGTGATGCAATGTGGTTGCGGCTGATATCCAGCGTTTCCAGCTGGGCTGAGCGTGCAAATGGGTGAGCAGAGAACTGGCTGATGGTGTTGCCTGTGATGTTCGCGTGCAGCAGAGCCGGGAGCGGGTTGAGCCAGGCCAGCTGAAACGTGTTGCCAACAATGCCGGCGATGGTGATGGTGTGGGCGTCTTCCCACGCTGCGCCCTCCAGGACCCAGGTCAAGTCGGAAGGGAGGATGGTGCCTTGCATCTGCAGCGTTGTTGGGCGCATGTGGGTCGCAAGCTGGCGCAGGTTCTGCGTTGATGCGGTTGCAGGATTGGAGACAATTGGCTCGGGGTTTACTGGGCTTGCGTCAAACTGGATCCTGAGCGTGTTTGCACCGAGTGGTGGTGTGCAATTGCCTTGGAGCAACGCCGTCAGCATGCACAACGGGGGACCACCGCCTGGAGGTGGCGTGGGCACTGGCTCATACGCACCGGTTGTTGTGGCAGTTGCTGTGGCAGTGGTTGCAAGCGTCGTCGAAGACGACACTGGATCTTCTCTGCGCACTCGTTGTTGTTGTTGTTGTTGTTGTTGTTGTTGTTGTTGTTGTACTCGTTGTTGTTGTTGTACTCGTCGTTGTTGTTGTTGTTGTTGTTGTGGTTGTTGTTGTTCCTGTGGCATTTGGATCGGGGGCTGGGGAGGGCCACAGAGGGTCCAAACAGCCACGCGCAGTGGATCATCAGAGGCACCAAAAGCAAGCTCATCAATCACCGGAGCTGCCAGCATGGACGGCGAACTCGGAGAGGTCGTGGCAGCAACATGGGCACGCAGGCTCTCGGTGTTGTCTTCTTGGTGTTGGTGTTGGTGGTGTTGCGCGCGCTGTGCGAGTGCTTCCCACGCCTGAGCACAGTACTCAGAGGAAGCAGTTGGTGCTGGTGCTTGTGCGCCACCCTGTGTTTCCGGCATGGGTGGGGAGGCACAACAGTGGCTCCATCCATCAGGTCCCACGGCCACCACTGCCAACACAAACACAAACAACGCTGTGGGTTGTGGGTGCCTCTTCAGCATCGTCATCATCGTTGTTGCGCACTCAAGCAGGAGTGGCGAAGAGTGACGAAATCTTGCGATAATTCTCCGCGATGACGTGGTTGTTGTTGTGTGTGTGTGTGTGTGTGTGCGTGTGTGTGTGAACAACGCGCATTCGCTGTGTATCATTTTCATTTCGTTTGTTTACTTTTCGTTTGTGTACTCGTGGCTGAAAACGAATAAACCTATCAAACATGACGGAAGAAGCGTTGACTCCGAGATCACATCGCATCATACTGTCACAGTACCACATCATCGTGCTCAAACAGTTTGCACACCATCACTGCCACTACTGGATTGCTGACGCGCCTTTGTCTTGCGAACGACAACAAGCGCGACCACAGCAGCGACAACGACGACCAGGACGCCAACGACGATGCCGGCAACTGCGCCGCCGGAGAGAGCACTGCTCGACGACGAAGCAGAGGGGCCGCCCTGGCCACCACCACGCCCATCCCCCGACGTGGTGGTGCTTGCCAGCATTGTTGTTGTCGTCCGCGTGCGCGGCGTGGTGACGGGCTTGCCGAAGAAGTCGCCGTGGTCAACCGTGGTGCGTGGCGGGGACGGGTACCGAGGCTTGGTAGCATAAGCGTTTGTCGTCGTCGTTGGGGGCCTGTATGGGCGCGTGGTTGTCGTGGTTGGCGGCCGATGAGTTGTCGTGTATGCGGGCGTTGGCGGTGGCGTCTTGCTTGTTGTCGTTGATCGTGTGTAAGGGCGTGGCGGTGTTGGCGATGACGGGCTGCTTGGCGTGTACGCAGTTGTAGAGCCTGCACACTCCTCCGTCCACGTGCATTCCGAGTTGTACGCGCACGCTGCCTCGTCCTGTATGTGTGTGTGTGTGTGTGGATGAGTAAGTGTGTGTGTGTGTGTGTGTGTGTATGTGTGTGTGTTTGGGCGAGAGAGTGTGGGAGAGAGAGAGAGAGAGTGTGTGTGTGTGTGTGCGAGTGGGTGGGTGGATGAGTAAGTGAGAGTGTGTGTGCGAGTATGTGTGAAAAGGAACATGTTGAAAGGCAGCAGCATGCCAAAGTGTAGTGATGCATACACACGTTCACTTCATACATACATTCATACGCACATAGCACACAACACACCCAACTCTCGCACTCTCGCACACATTGCACACACTTGGACCCGCATGTACCGTGATGTAGGAGCAGTGGTGGGGTTCAGGGCGGCAGAAGCCAGTGTAGTCCCAAACACAGCCGTCGTGTGCCTCACACTGCGCCTGATACGCGTAGTCGCACGACACGGGATAGGTGGGCTCACACCTGCCAGCTGCCTCGCACGCCGCCGTCGTCGTGGTGGTCGTGGTGGTGGTCGTGGTGGTCGTCGTCATGGTGGTGGTGGTGGTGGTTGTCGTTGTGGGGCAGTCCTCAACCACCATGCAGTGTTCATAATACACACATGAGTCAACCTAGACGTGATGGCAGAAGAAAGGTGGGTTAAGATGGTGTGAGCAGCAGCAATTCAAGGCCTGCGTATCTCGCAGGACGACTGACGGCTGTTTACACACGCACACACGTACACGCACACGCACACACACCAACATACACACACACTTGCCCATGCACGCACCGGTCTGTTGCTACAGCCCATGTCCACCTCGACGCAGGTGCTGGTGTAATCCCATTCGCATGCAGCCTCCGCCTGACACTCCTGCGGGCTATACAGCTGCGAGCATGGCTTGGGCCTGTCCACGCACGTGGATGTGCAGGTTGTGGTTGTGGCTGTTGTGGTAGCAGTGGTGGTCGCCGTAGTGGTAGCTGTTGTCGTTGCTGTTGTGGTCGCAGTGCTTGTGGCTGTTGTGGGACAGATGGCGGAAAGGGAGAGGGACAAGCAGCAAGGCGAAACAGTCTAGATTGGCAGCTGGTGGTCTCGGGCAAAAGGCGATACGCGGCCTTTGCGGAACGACAGGACGGCAACGAAAACAGCGAGAATAATTACAAGGCCGGCGACAGCAGCAGTCAGTGGCAGCATCAGTTCCACAAGGAGCCCGCCAGCCGTGTCGGTGATCACCACCTCTGATGTGGATGAAGACGCGGTGGACGTCAAGGGGGATGACTGATCAGCGCCGACAGAGCTCAAAGCAGGCGACAAGGAAAAGCCTGTTGTTGTTGTTGTCGTCGTCGTCGTGGTCGTAGAAGTGGTGGTGGTGGTGGTCGTTGTTGTTGTTGTTGTTGTTGTTGTTGTTGTTGTTGTTGTTGTTGTTGTTGTTGTTGTTGTTGTTGTTGTTGTTGTTGT
>NW_004754927.1:2020523-2024178 GCF_000188695.1 Salpingoeca rosetta | reverse complement strand
CCTCCCGTACTGCTCTCTACAGCATTATCTGCTTCCCTTTCTCACCCCCTATTCCTCCCCCACTGCTCCCACACACCGCAGCCACATTCCTTTCATGCATGCATGCATCTCTTGCTTTTCTCTTCCCTGCTTGCTCCTGCGCCTCTCCTGCCTGCTTTCTCCTTTCTGCTTCTTTTCCTCTGCTTTGCCTGGCCGTTTTGGCCGTTTTCACGTGACCAACCACGCTTGCTTCCCTTGCTTGCTGCCGGGTGCTGCAGAATGCACTTGCCCCCTGGCTGCTGCTGCAGTGGAAGCACGCTGTTTTGGCGCACGTAGTAGCTCTGCTCTTTCCTTTGAGGCACTACAATCACATTGCTTTGCTCCTTTCCCTCACACAATCCACACTACACTCATACCACCCTCCTTCACACCACTCCGGATACTCTTCACTGGACAGAACAAACACTTTCTGGTCCATTCCAACACTACAATGATCACACCATCCACACTACGTCGTACACACCCTCATCATTCCACTTCTCACCACTCCGGATACTCTTCACGGCACAAAAAGAGCACTACATTCTGCCCCATTTCAACACTACAATGCTTCACACACACCATCCTCCTTCACACCACTCCGGACACTGCAGCAAAAACTGCCCACAAAATCCACACTGCTCCCACAGCCACTACACCCCACCACTATACCCTCTATACTACCAGGGCAAGCCCCACACACACACACAAATGAAGCACTGTCACATTCACAACAGCACAACCATTCACGCCACTACACTACTCCACAATGCACAACAATACTGCACCCCTCTCCACACCACTCCGGATACTCCTCTCACAACAGCAACACAGCAACCACAATCCTCTCACTCCACCACAACGACAGCACAACACACCAACCAACACCAACACAACAACACTCCCCAAATAATCCAACGGCACAGCGGATTTCACCACTGCGGGACTGTGCCATTGCTGGCGCAGCGCCCAAGGCAGAGTCTCAGCAGATCGTAGCAGCAAGGCTACTCTACTGCTCACAACACCTCGCCCATTAAGTCGTCTGCAAAGGATCAACCCCTTCAAGATGCGCGCTTTCTCTCGTGAGAGATCACACCCACACACACAGCCAAGCCCGCTTCCAGGCAGCTGCAAGTTGTGTAGGTGCACAAAATAAAGCTTACTTCCGACGCAGAGCATGCACACAAGAATGTGCACACCTATTCCTGTTCGCCTGCTATTACAATAAATGACAGTGCACTGCAGCACACGAGGCACCACAACACACCACCACCATCAAATCTCGAAGAGAAACCAAAAACCACTGGCAGCAACACTTTTACATGCCACCACCAGCAACAGTACAGCTGCGCAAATCTAGCATGGATTCTGACTTAGAGGCGTTCAGTCATAATCCTACGGATGATAGCGTCGCGGCCCTGGCTCCTCAGCCAACCGCATGAACCAACTATCCGAATCAACGGTTCCTCTCGTACTGAGTTGAATTACTATCACAACTGTGTAAGTCATAAATATCATCAGTAGGGTAAAACTAACCTGTCTCACGACGGTCTAAACCCAACTCACGTTCCCTATTAGTGGGTGAACAATCCAACACTTGGTGAATTCTGCTTCACAATGATAGGAAGAGTCGACATCGAAGGATCAAAAAGCAACGTCGCTATGAACGCTTGGCTGCCACAAGCCAGTTATCCCGCCGGTAACTTTTCGGACACCTCTAGGTTGAAGCTGTCAACAGGCGCAGTGCAGAATGGGAGCTTAGACGCACGAGTGCGTTGTTCACTCTTATCCGCCGCGACTAAAGGATCGATAGGCCATGCTTTCACAGTTTGTATTCATCCTGAAAATCACAAAATCAAGTGAGCTTTTGTCCTTTTACTCCACATGAGATTTCCGTTCTCATTGAGCTCACCTTGGGACACCTGCGTTATCGTTTTACAGATGTGCCGCCCCAGCCAAACTCCCCACCTGACCTCGTCTTGAAAGCGGGTCGGGATCGGCATAACATAAAGTGCACAAACACTCCACGCTGCCCTCCCTTTCTCCAGAAATGGTGCACATGTGTGATCGGGTGCGCACAGCTCACACAAGAAATGCGCGCTACGCACACCACAATCACCCACACCAGCCCCGTGTCATTCAATAAGCAAAAAAACGACCAGAGTAGTGGTATTTCAAGGCCGCAAGCACAAGTAAACCCACACCTGCTCCCACCTATGCTACACCTCTGGTGTCTTTTCACACGGTCGGACTAGAGTCAAGCTCTAGCGGGTCTTCTTTCCCCGCTGATTGTGCCAAGTCCGTTCCCTTGGCTGCGGTTTCGCTAGAGCGTAGATAGGGACAGTGGGAATCTCGTTAATCCATTCATGCGCGTCACCAGTTAAATGACGAGGCATTTGGCTACCTTAAGAAAGTCATAGTTACTTCCGCCGTTGATCCCGCGCTTGGCTTGAATTTCTTCACGTTGACATTCTGAGCACTGGGCAGAAATCACATTGCGTCTACACCGTCGCAACAGCCTATCCTCGCAATGCTTTGTTTTAAGTAAACAGTCGGATTCCCCTTGTCCGTACCAGTTCAAGATCGGTTGCTAAAAAATAGTGTGCGCAGACAGTAAGAGTGCCAATGGAAGCGTGTATGAAAACACACACACACCCCCTTTCACCGCCACCCCCCACACACACAATCAACCTCTTGAGCCAATCCTTATCGCGAGCTTACGGATCTATTTTGCCGACTTCCCTTACCTACATTCGTCTATCAAACTAGAGGCTCTTCACCTTGGAGACCTGCTGCGGTTATCAGTACGGCCAACCATGCCCACATGCAGCGGAGAAAATAGATTAGCACAAGTGCTTCTCTTCTTCCCCCCACACTGCTACCATTCACACCCTCGGATTTTCATGGACCGCCGGGAACGCGCCGGACACCACAACAAAAAGAGGTCAGTGGTGCTTTGCCGAGCCTCTCACCCCATCTCCAGCCAAACTGATTCCAGGGTCAGAGAATGCGAGGAGGAAGGTTGAAGAGCGCAGAATAAACTAACACTATTCCCCCTATTCCCCCCCACAATGCGGCTCGTTAAAAAGAAAAGAAAACTCTTTCCAGGGCCCCCGGCAGCGTCTCCGAGTTTGTACGCGTTGCCGCTGCTCTATCAAAACATTCTTTGTGGCGTGCGTTGGTCCAGGAATCTTAACCTGGTTCCCTTTCGATGGACTGGGGTAATCAACACGTGTGCAAGCATGGCGATAATATCACCACCACCCACACACACGCAACAACTCCCCACTTGACACAGGACTGCCCCATCTCTTAGGACCGACTCACCCGTGGCCAACTGCTGTTCCCACGGAACCTTGCTCCACTTCAGTCTTCAAAGCTCTCATTTGAATCGTTGCTACTGTCACCAAGATCTGCACTGGAGGCCCCTCCACCCAGGCTCACGCCACAGGCTTCCACGGCTTGTTCAAAAGATTGCTCTCACGCAAACACCTCCACGCCCACCTACTTGTGTGTGGCTACATGTAGTTTGAGACGCAACAAGCACGAATGCTCGCTTCGCTCGCTTTCTTCCACACACAGCGAGTATAGGTACGACGCTTGAGCGCCATCCATTTTCAGGGCTAGTTGATTCGGC
>NW_004754927.1:2016888-2019940 GCF_000188695.1 Salpingoeca rosetta | reverse complement strand
GATCGGTCGATGGTGCTGCGAGTGCTGCTGATTGCACGCCGAGACGCACAACAATAACACTGCATCCCACCTCTCACTTTCATTGCGCGCCCTAGCTTCATGCTCGCTAAAACACTCGCGCACATGTTAGACTCCTTGGTCCGTGTTTCAAGACGGGCCGTTTGCAGCCCTGTCGCCAGCATCTCCCCGGTGGTGTGCGCCAAGCGGCAAGCGCAACATTCCCAACACTGCCCGCACACACTCTGTCAACAGCACAAGAGAACGAGTCTCCCATCCCAAAACAAGAGTCTGCGCAACACAATGCCGAAAACAGCACCCATGCCAAAGACCACATAACAAAGCCACCGCATCGATAATTTCCTCAGTCCCGCGTGCGACAGAAACATAAAAAGCAGATGCGCCACGCACAAGGGCGCCCTCGCATCGCCGTCTCTCACACACAAAACTCATGCTGGCAGACACGCCCCGCGAGTGCAGGCAGCGCAGCACACAACAACAGCAACGCAGCGGCGCATATGTGCAACAAGTGCACACAAAACACCCCCCGCAACATCATCACACACCACACCAAAAGCCCTGATCACAAGGCGCGCCCAGTCTCTGCTAGCTGCAAGCGATTCTCTGTCAACGGTTTCACGTACTGTTTAACTCTCTTTTCAAAGTGCTTTTCATCTTTCCCTCACGGTACTTGTTCGCTATCGGTCTCGTGCCAGTATTTAGCCTTGGATGCAGTTTACCACCCGGCTTTGGGCTGCATTCCCAAACAACCCGACTCAAGAGAATAAACGGACCACACACCGCACATCAGCGCAAATAATGTAGCACCAACGGGACTCTCACCCTACTCCGGTGTCCTCTTCCAAGGAAACTCGGTGCTGCGCCAAACAACAATGCACATTGCGAACAACATGCACCATCACAAAGACATGCGACGGCCCGCATCCCATAAAGACTACAACTCGCCACAATAAAAAGAAGCTTGTGGAGATTCCAATGCTTGAGCTCTTCCCGCTTCACTCGCCGTTACTGAGGAATCCTTGTTAGTTTCTCTTCCTCCCCTTAGTGATATGCTTAAGTTCAGGGGGTACCCTTGCCTGACCTGAGGTCAACAATGAGAAATGAGTAGAGGGGGAAGGGGTTTGAGAGAGAAATGAAGTGGAGTGGAGCAATGGATGGATACAGTCGTTTGTGCGCATACACTGCAACAAGTGCAGTGCAGTGCACACAAACAAACAGTGCTCCGTCCATCACTATTCCAGCTTCTCTCGCCCATACTTCCCTCTCTTCTTCATCACAGTGTTTTGCTCACATGACCAGTGTCACAAAAGCCACATAAAGATGCAAGCACACAAGTGCACATGCCTCTGCACACACACACAGCATACACACGCTGCAGAACAACGATGTCAGTTGACACATCGCTCCACAGCTTGTTGTATCCTGCTGCATATGCAGAAACAGCATGCGTGTGCTTGCCGTGGTCTCGCAACAACGGCACCCACACGGCGACAGTGAGTGATGACAACAGTATGAGAATAGAGAAGTGGGATGCGTGTATGTGTGTGAATCACATCAACAACGACAACACAACGCACAAGGCATCGTATCATCGTGCAATGCAATCCACATGCTCACACACACAAACACCCACTCCTTCTTCATCACAGTCACCATCACAATTATCATCGCAATGGAGTCGTAAGCTCTCCTCTTCAGGGTCCAGTCTCACACAATACAAACACACAGCAAAAATGTGTGTGTGCACGCATCGACTAACACCCCATGGCCACTAACAATGCACAGTGTGCAAATGAGATACGAGTGCATGCATGCATGGGCATTTCTTCATACTGCTACGCAACAAACAAACACCACACCAACAAAGGTGCGCTGCTGCTGCTGCATAGTTCAGTAATCAAATACACCCACACACATACACTCACACCCTCATAAGCACACAAAAGCGCATTGTCAATGAGATTGAGTGGCGACACTCAGGCAGACATGCCCGCACGCACAGACACGCACACAATGGCGCATGCCCACACACACAGGCGCAATGTGCGTTCGAAGATTCAATGATTCACGGAATTCTGCAATTCACACTACATTTCGCGTCTTGCCACGTTCTTCATCGATGCACGAGCCAAGAGATCCACCGTTGAAAGTTGTCTCATGGTTATTAATTTGGTTGTGTTGAATGAGATGTTGAGATTGAAGTGAGAGTGGTTGCAGTGCATGTGTTTGTGTGTGAGTATTCCAACGCACAGTGTTTGTTGGCACACACACTCACACACAAATCACATCACAACGCTCTCTCTCCCCCTCATTCTCTCACTCACTCGTTTGTGGTTATAATGTATGTACGTATGTCCACAGCACAGCACACATCTTTTGGTTGCTGTTGCTGCAGCAAGATGCTTTCGCCCACACTGTCATGTGTGTGCAATCGCAGCCGCTGCCACAACAACAATCCAAAACATACGCTTGCTTGCTGTGTTCATTTCTTCTTCTTCTTTGCACGAGGCAAACAATGTAACATCACACACACACAAGAGCACTGCCATCGCAATGCAACACACACAATATGCGTGCTCCACTGCGACACTCACAATGCTCATGCACGCATGCACATGCTTTTGCTTTGTTTTTGTCTTCATTCACACAATGCTCACTCCCACACATAGAAGCGTGTGAGAGCGATTTTGTCAGTTGGTTGGCTCGGTTGGCTCAAGTTGGCTCGGTTGGCTCAGTCCAGTGTCTCCACCTTCCCTCGCCATCCCTCACCAATCTTCACCATCCCTCACCAACCACGCTTTTCAACGTTTTCCTTGTTGGAATGATCCTTCCGCAGGTTCACCTACGGAAACCTTGTTACGACTTTTACTTCCTCTAAATGATCAAGTTTGACCAGGTTCTCAGCAAAGAAACACATGGGCAGCTGTTGCCAGCGCCCACGCGCCAATCCCGAGGCCTCACTAAACCATTCATCGGTAGTAGCGACGGGCGGTGTGTACAAGGGCAGGGACGTAATCAACGCATCTGTTGAATT
>NW_004754927.1:1998535-2003711 GCF_000188695.1 Salpingoeca rosetta | reverse complement strand
TCCACCCTTCACCGCACACACACACACACACACACACACACACACACACACACACACACACACAGCGGCAGCGTCTCACCTTGCGCCTTCTTCTCTGGCACACTTGTGTGTGCGTGCGTCGCCCTGCTCGTGTCATGAGGGCTTGGGAAGAGATCGGCCACCGCCCTGTGCAAATCACACACATGTACACGTGCGCAAGCACAAACAATCAAGTAAGCAAGAATGACGCGACGCAGTGAGCCAGCATGGCAGAAACAAACCACATCCACCTCCTTTGTCACCCACAACACCCACATCACCACCTGTGCACGCACATTCCAAACACAGACACACACCACCACGACCACCACCACAAGCAGCACATCTACACATGCGTGTGCGTGCGCCGTCCACATCCACCACAAATCACTCACCACCACCACCATCGTCGTCACGCGAGGCAACAGCACACCGACGCACATCACACCCTGTATGTATATGCGTGTGGAGAAAGAGGTGAGTTGTCACAGAATCAGGATATCAACGACAACAACATCCATTGCCACCACCAACAGACCCAAGGACATCCAACCAGCACCGCACAATCACACACATATACATGCTGATGTTCACACCCAACACATCACACACCACCCACGTCATCACCACAACCACCGCCATTCATCTCACCTCCACATCCACGGCAGCAGCCGCTGCTGTTGATGACCAATGACGACGACAGGATGAGGAGGAGATGGACGAGAGACAGAGGGCCAGTTCATCCAAAATGCAGCCACACATCGGCTCTTGCTGCTGTTGTTGCTGTTGTTGCTGGTGGTGGAAACGGTGAAAACAAACGGCCCCATGCCATGCCGTGTCCTTTGCTCGCTCGCTCGGCTGTTTGGTTGGTCGGTTGAATGGATGGAAGCGGGATGCATGGCCCTGCGTCAAAATCAATCGAAAAAGGGGGAAGAAGAAAAAGGCACATGAGTGGACATAACAGACAAGGAAAGAGGGAGGCGAAGAAGGAAACACAACATGTCAACCAACATGCACGCACACACACACATCTCAGTCGGCCTCTCACCTCCATCACTCGTCATCGTCATCCTCGTTGGTTCCATCGCTTCATGCGCCTCCTCAACGCTGTGAATTGTGTGTGCACAGACGCAAGATGGTAGAGAATGGAGGGGATGAGCTTGACAGCGAAGCATCGTCAACCACACGCCAGCCCCATCCAATCACCCACACACACACACACACACACACACACACCAAACAGACACACACACACACCAAACAGACACACACACACACACACGCACGCACACACACACACACACACACACACACACACACACACATGCACGCATACACACACACACACGCACGCACACACACACACACACGCACCACCATTGTAGAAGATCGACGAAGATTTGCGTCAATTTTCCGCAAGACAGGACGGTTGTTGGTTGTTGGTGGGTGGGAACGTGTTGAGCTACCAACATGCACGACGGTGACGATGGCGATGATGATCGCAGAAGGTCGCAGTCAGAGCAAGGGCGTGGGATGAAGCGCAAAGAGGAAGAGATCCTGTTGCTTCACGACACCGATCTCAAGAACAACAACCCAAGTTCCTCCCATGACGCGGACGTGCAAAACAACATCCCCACGACCAAACAAGAGAAGCAGACCATGTACGACCCAATCTGCGCATGCAGGGTGCTTGACACTTCTGCATCTGTGTGTGTGTGTGTGTGTGTGTGTGTGTGTGTGTGTGTGTGTGTGTGTGTGTGTGTGAGTGTGTGTGCGTGTGCATACATGCTTCTTCTCACACATTCAAACCACCACCGCCACCCCGGTCACATGCGTATGCACGCAGTTGGCCAGCCGTCTTTGCCTGTACGCTGTTCATGATCCTGGGACCGGCAGTCACCGTCATCAACAAGTACCTTGTTCGGGTAAGCTGTGATGTGTTACCTCTTGGTACTGCTGTGTACCGCTGTGTTTATTTCGTTTTAACAATCATGGAAGCAACACGTGCCCCCGCGCGGTACCATCTGTCCTATGACACACACACACACACACACACACACACACACACACACACACACACACACACACACACACACACACACACACACACACACACACACACACACAGTCACGCGCGCGCGCCTTGTTGAAAGAGGGGTTTGATCCGATCTCACCTTTCACTCTCACGCTGACGGATGGCGCGTCTTGTAGGACCTCAACTTTCGGTTTCCTGTTACGGTTGGCACTGCCGGGACGCTTGCAGCAACGTTGCTGACGCACATGATTGTACACGTGCGCAAGGTACTTGATGTTCGGACGCTGCACATGTTTCGCATCGCTGCAGTATGAGACATGTGACTCTGTGGATTGAATCGCAGTTCACTCATAGAGCATCACACACAACCACCATCACCACTGTTGCTCGTCAGATGGAGCTGCCTCACGCGCAAACGGTCACATCCGAGTTTTACCTGTGGCGCGTCATGCCCGTTGGCCTCTTTGGTGCCCTCTCAATATGGTACGTCGCGTGCGCGTGCCTGTACTTGTGCCTGAGCCTGTATTTGTTCGTGTGGGTATGATGCAGGCGTGCCGACTCGAATCATGCAGAACATGGACCCGTACTCATCATCTGCCACGCTCTTTATGTCGTCTTCTTCAGCTTTGGGAATGCAGCACTGCTCTATCTTTCCATGTCATTCATACAAGTCCTCAAGGCATGTGCGCGCGCGTTGTGTGTGTATATGTGCATGCGGTGTGTGTATGCGTATGTGCTGTGGATGTTCACATATTGAGAGGCACAAGGATTGCGATCAATCTTGCTCATCCTCAATTCCGCTTACATCTCCTCCTTTTGCCACAGTCGTTTGCGCCTGCACTGACGCTGCTGTTCCTGTGGCTCGCTGGGCTCGTCTCACCCACACCGCCACGCATCGCCGCTGTTCTTGGCATCACCGGATTCTCCACCGTTGCCGGTCTGTCAATCCACCAGTCACACACACACACACACACACACACACACACACACACACACACACACACACACACACACACACAAACACAAACACAAACACACAAAGCACACGCACACAAACACACACACGCTCTCTCTCTCTCTCGCACGTACCATGTAGCTCTGTGTGAATGCACGTGTCTGTTCCCTCGCCGCTCATGACCTGTACATGTGCCATCAGTGTTTGGGGAGGCGGACTTCTCTGCTGTTGGGTTCGCCATCATGATGCTGTCTGTGCTGACGGAATCCATCAAGATGATGGTCACGCAGCAGCTCTTCAGCGGCGTCGCCCGATTCAACGTCATCGAGAGCCTCTACTACATCGGCCCTGCAACGTAAGCTTCCGAATGTGTGTGTGTGTGTGTGCGTGTGTGCTTGTGTGTGTGCGTGTGTGCGCGTGCATGTGAGTGTTAACGCATGTGTAAACATGTGCGCACCAACCCAGAACGCTGTCATGGTGTCTTGATGGGTGGAATATGAACGCCCTCCGTACTCGACCTCAACGTTCGTCCCCGTGGCCAACCCCCCCCCCTCTCCCCGTTCTCACCACATGCGTGTGCGTTCTGCTCTGTTTGTCTGCACGAACACGGTCCTCGCATGAATCGACGCAACAGATCACTGTGGTCTCTCGTCACCATCCTAGCTGTTGAAGCAAGGCCCATGCTTACACACGAAGGTCTGTAGCCATGGGGAGAGCGCTGGTGCACACATACACGTATTCATGGTCGTGTTTCTGTTCACACACACAAAAAAAACACACACACACATGTATGTTGTACGTCACTGTTGCACGTTGCCCCATCAAGTGCATTTGTCGCCTTCCTAACCTACTCCACTCCCTGGTGTCATGACTACACACCAGTCGGGCAGTTGGTCCTGAACAACCCCACCCCCTTTGTTGTCGCCGTCGTGCTAGGTACCGCCGTCAACTATGCCGCGTTTCTCGTCATCAAAACAACAAGCACGCTTAACCTCAAGGTACGCACTTGTATGTGGTGCTGGTCTCTTGTCGTGGCCTCCTGTCGTGATCACTGCTGCGCACCACAACACCAAACGGCATGTCATAATCGCCTCTGCTCACACACACACACACACATATGCGTGCGGGTGTGTGTTTGTGCAGATTCTGGTGGCCATTCGGGGAGGCGCATTTGTTCTGCTGTGCTCGATGCTCTTGGGTGAACACGTGTCGTGCATGCAGGCGGCAGGCTATGCGGGAGCACTCTTTTCTTTTCTGATTTACAGTTTGGTGAGCTAGCACGGAGAGGTTGCGGGCTAGACAGAGAGAGAGAGAGAGATTGTGTGCGTGCGTGTGTGCGTGTGTGTGTGTGCGTGCGGGGGTGTGTGTGTGTTTAGTTCGACAGCGCTTGGTGCTGTTTCACTGGGGGCTCGTTTAATTTACATTAGCAGATGCCAAGTGGTCGGATAAGAGACTCAATAAAGCCTCATATTGGTCGTCAGCGGCAGGTGCTTCCGTACCCACAACCGAGCACACGCACACACATGACATTGCACAAGAGCAAGCGTATGTACACAGGCACAAGAAAACACACACACACACACACACACACACACACACACACACACACACACACACACACACACACACACACACACACACAACGCGTTCATGTAAGATGGGCCGCTTCCAGGGACAGAAGATACTTGCGCATGGCGTGCGGTGTTGCGACCCTGGTTGGATCAGCCAAGCTGTACCCATATGCGTTGACCCGCTCCTCGTACGTCTCAAGTAACCGTTGGCACGCGGGCGATTTCATGTCCATCAGCCGCTGCCAGTCCCGCACCCACGCCATAGCCGTCCCCACCATCACCCGCACGTGGTGCTTGTTGCCGTGGTACTCCGTCAACCGCCGCCCAAACCGCGACAAACTCTGCCGCCACCTGCCACTACCGCCACCGCCGTTGGTGTTGGTGTTGGTGTTGGTTGAATAGCGCACGTCAAACTGCACCTTAATGCCGTGTTGCAGCCCCAGCGTGCGCTCCAGCGCCGCCACATGTCCTCTTGCCTCCGCATCGGAGCTGCCGAGGAACGCCTCAAACTGGACGACGGCGGCGCGTTGGATGGCGGGCAGGTCCCGCACGGCCTGGTCGTGGATGACGAGCCAGTGCTCAACGAGCCGCGCACCA
>NW_004754927.1:1978535-1996035 GCF_000188695.1 Salpingoeca rosetta | reverse complement strand
GTGGCGGTGACGTGGATGAGGCCCATGTGCTGGTGGATGATGGCTTTCGTCTGCCGATCTTCCTCAGGCAGGATGTCCAGGCTCAGAGAGACAGACAGACAGAGAGAGAGAGAGAGAGAGAGAGAGAGAGAGAGAGAGAGAGAGAGAGAGAGAGAGAGAGAGAGAGAGAGAGAGAGAGAGAGAGAGAGAGAGAGAGAGAGAGAGAGAGAGAGAGAGAGAGAGAGAGAGAGAGAGAGAGAGAGAGAGACAGAGAGACAGACAGAGAGAGACAGAGAGACAGAGAGACAGAGAGACAGACAGAGAGAGAGAGAGAGAGAGACAGAGAGACAGACAGACACACACATCCTCGTGTGAGATCACTCAATTATCAGGAGGCATCCATGGAGCAAATCACAAACCGTGGCATCAAACTGCCAGCACGTGTCCCTGCACCACCTGTCACCACACCATCTCCCAAGCACGCACCATTCAATGAGCTCGTCCTGGTCGTCCTTCTCCAGCGACGTCATGTACGATGGTGTCTGAGGAGCGTGGGCAGCGTGATCGCAGTTAGTGGTGTAACAAATGCAGCGTCAAAACAACCACACATACACACAAATAAAGACACGTGCACACACACACACACGCACACAAATAAACACACACACACATACAAACGTCGCAGGAGCAAAGGATTGTTACGACGACGACAGCAGCCCACCTTCCTCAGCGCGGTGTCGAGCAGGGCCAACAGCGCCTCACAGAGCGCCCAGTTGTACTGCTGCGATTCCTCCGCCCTGCGCTGGTACTCCTGTTGCCATCGGGTCGCCAGGTGAGCATGGGAGGGGGGAGACGCCAATGGCTGCACGAAACCGCTGGCACGACCGGCAAACACACACACGCACACACACACGCACGCACGCACACACACACGCACACACACACACACACGCACACACGCACACACACACACACACGCACATACACACGCACATACACACACACACAGTGCAGGACGAGGTTACCAGGAGGAGCGGGTGGAGGGCAGCGAGGAGATCCGAGGCGTCTGGGGACGTGTTGTCGATGGCGGCGACGAGGAGGTGGAGGACACGGATACGGCCAGCAGCCAGGAAGGACAGATGCGGCAGCACTTTGCTCATGATCGCACTCACAAACGCATCCAGAGAGACACCAGGCTGCAGCAGCGCCATGATGTGAGAATATGTGACGTGCGTGAAAGAATGGAAACAGCACACATCGAGCATCATCATCATCATCATCATCATCATCATCATCATCATCATCATCATCATCATCATCATCATCATCATCATCATCATCATCATCATCATCATCATCATCATCATCACAGCATTGGCTTCTCAACCCTTCTCCGCCCGTCCCGAAACCCTCTCATACTGCAACAGGAAGCAACAACAGCGGCAACTCTGCTTCACCTGTGCGAATGCGAGCGCCTGTTCGAAGCACGGAGCAAACATGTCGTACGCCGCATCGGACAGCGACTGCGATTGCATGGAGGGTGGAAGCGGGGCGTGCACGTGCGCGAACATACACATGAACAACCGAGCAGAGGCGTGGAGCAGACACATGTGGACGCACGCGTGCAGCAGAGCATGGCAACACCCCACCCCCACCGCACCAGCATGCGATCACTGGGCAACGCACCTCGCCAAGTTCGCCGAGTTCAGAGAGGTTGAACAGGAAATCCACCACCTCCTACACGAAGAAAGCGCGGACACGACAGACGCAACAACGAGCGAGGTGGTTATCACAACTGTCAGCAGTCATCTGCAGCGGCAGTCATCTGGAGTAGCCACAAAACAAGATAGCAAGCACACTCTTGAATGCGGACACCCACTCCTCAGTCCAGCGCTCCACAAATACACAAGGGCTGCAGGTTGACCTGGCATGGGGCCGCGTTGGTGTAGATTGGGAGCTTGCGAAGTGTCGGCACGAGCACCTCAAATTCTTCTTTGGTCACGTCGTCCAGAATCTTCATCATTGGACATTAGGGCACGCACATGCGTGAGAACTTGCGCTGCAAGCAGAGCACGATGACTGCAACGAGCGTGCAGCCGCAATCATCCCACAAAATCAAACAAACACGCACGCACACACACACACTCACACACACACACACACACACACACACACACACACACACACACACACCTCCAGAATGGCGGCCGCCATGATCTCCACGGCGGGAGATTCGGGTGGCATCGACGTCGCGTGTGTGTTCACGAGTTTCTCAATCACGGCCAACGACCCCTGGCGCGCACCATCGCTCACTTCGTCTTGCACCGCCACGTTCATGGCCGCAACGACAACATCTGGAAGCACACGGAGCGCATTCGGTTGAGAACACCAATCGCAAAGTGATCATGGAGCAGTGGCCGATCATTTGCGGGAGGTTCGTTCAAGTGGTGCATACACATGTCAACCTCACCTGCTGCAAAGCTTGCTGGCGCGCCTTGCAGCAACTCCTGTCCCACACGTTTGACATCTGCAGCTGAGAATCAGGGGCGCAGTCATGGTGCAGGAATACGATGAGCGCACGTAGCACCAGCAGACAGCAGCAAACCAATGCATCGCATCGCAGCGAGAGAGGGAGAGGAGTGAGTGAGTGCGAGAGTGGCAGCTCAACAAGCATAGCGCAGACATACATACACACACACACGCACACACACACACACGCACGCACGCACGCACGCACGCACGCACAGGTGGTGGACAAGGCCATGTCCAGGACGAGCTTGACCCAAGACGCTGCCAGCGCCGATACATCCTTCAGCGGGGCCAGGCAGCGCGCAACCACGCCGAGATCCAGATGCTGCGGTGCATGCTGGCCCGTGCTGCTGGCCTTCAGCACACCTTGCTTCCCACCTGTGCCCTCTTCGCCCTGCGCTGCTTCTGCAGTGGTGTGCTGCAGTACCTCTTGGCGAACGAGATCAAACACTGCCTGCGCATGGCGTATGACGCCGTCCGTGGTTGCTGAAGAAGAAGCGTCGGTGCCACCCGCATCAGTATCTGCCGGCGATTGCGCTGCTGTTGTTGCTGCTGCTGCTGTTGTTGTTGTTGTTGTTGTTGCTGCTGCTGCTGCTGCGGCCATGCTCTTCCCGATGGCCGTGCATAACAGCGGCAGTGCCTGGTGCCTCTGTGTCGTGTTTGCTTTGCTCAGCTGCACCAGTCGATCAACGGCAGCGCCGCGATCGCCCTCAGTGAACCCATCCTACACGTGGTGGTGTTTGAAGTGGTTGGGGGGGGGGTGAGTACTGGAGGATGTCGTTGTTGATGCTTATGCTCGTGAGATCTAACGGCTTCCACCACAACACGCTTTAGCACACACACACACGCACAGGCACACACAACACACACAACACACACACAACACACACACACACATTAGCATACAAACACATTAGCATACAAACACATACATACACGCACGCACACACGCACGCACACACACGCACACACTGCTGTCAAACACACCACAATGTCGTACGCAGTGTAGAAATCCATTGTAAGAAATGGCCACTATTCCGTGTTGCACACCCTCGAGCGGTCAAATACAAACACCAACCAGCAAAGCAGTCAGTCCACTGACCCTTGAACCAACCGTCGCCATGGCTCAGCAAGAAAGCAAGCGCAGCAAGGAGATGATTGGGGAGCTTGGCGAGGTAGGCTCGCTGGCACCACCGCAGCAGCGGACATTCAACGACGTGGCGGTGCCGCTTGTTGTCAAGTGCACACATCAGCCAGCAGCCGTGACTATGGACGGGGTCTGTGAGTGGATCAAAAAGAACCAGAGCACGCTGGAGGAGAAGCTCAAGCACCACGGCGCCATCTTGTTCCGCGGCTTCCCGCTCACCACCGCCCAGCACTTTGACTCGTTCGTGTGCAGCTTCCAAAGGTACACTGGGAGGATGGTCGCATCTTTTGTGCGTTTCATCGAACGTTCGAACGCCATTGATGTCACTTGGCGTGCCAGCGTCCATCCGACTTCAACATCAACACCTGCATCAACACCCACATCAACACCCGCATCAACACCCGCATCAACACCCGCATCAACACCCGCATCAACACGTGTATCACCCAGCAACTCTTACTTCCCCCCCCCCAGTCCCACAACGTCTCTTGTCTCACCTGCTGTCATTCCAACTGCTTTGATGCTCTCCTTCGCCACCCCACTTGTGTAGCTACAAGGACTTGCCATACTCCCGATCCCTGTCCTTTGCCGTTCGCATCCAAGTCACAGACCGCGTGTGCACCACAAACGAGGGAAAGAAAGGTGGCCAGGTACGTTTTACCCATGATACGCGACAGTGGCTGTGCTTCGCGTACATGCTCCTCCATCCCTTCTGTTGCCTTAGTCACCACACGGTCGCCTCATGGTCTTCTTCATCACACAGTTCCCTTGCTTACGCTTGCCCCTTCACCCACCCTTGCTCACCCGCACTCCCCTCACCCACGCTTACCTCAACCTCTCCCTCGACGGACACATAACAGGTGTTTCATCATGAGCAAGCGCAGACACCGTACTGGCCAAGCAAGCTGTTCTTCTTCTGCGAGCGCCCCGCAACGACTGGCGGAGGCACGGCCGTCTGCCCCTCGGACATCGTGTGCCAGCGCGTCAAGGAGAAGCACCCCGAGTTCTACCGGCACCTGGAGGAGCACGGCGTCAAGTACACGTCGTACATGGCCGCGCAGCAGGACACGTCCAAGGGCGCCGGCCGCAGCTGGAAGTCGTTCTTCGGGCGCGACACGAAGGAGGCCGTGGAGGAGCACATGCGCGAGCTCGGATACACGTGGAGGTGGCTGGAGGACGACACGCTGGCAGCAACGTCGCCCGTGCTCAAGGGCATCCGCACAGCGCCCGGCACGGACAAGGTGGTGTTCTTTAACCAGATTGTTGCCACCATCGCCAATGCGTCCGAGTTCAGCGGCACAGCAGACAGTGGGGACAGCGAGAGCAGTGACAAGCGCCTTGCACGGTTCATCTGCTTCGGTGACGACGAGCCCATGCCATACAAGGTGTGCCGTGCTCTGTGTTTGTGTGTGTGCGCGCGTGTGTGTGTGTATGTGTGTGTTTGTGTGCGTGTGTGTGTGTGTGCTTGTTTGTTTGCTTGTGTGTTTGTTTGTGTGCGTGTGTGTGTGCTTGTTTGTTTGTTTGTGTGTTTGTTTGTGCGCGTGTGTGTGAATGTGCATGTGAATGTGCGCGTGTGTGTGTGTGTGTGTGTGTGAATGTGTGCGCGCGTGTGTGTTTGTGTTTGTAAACGTGCTCTCAAAGCCTGTGTGCCTTTTTGTTTGTTACCTTCCTGTCTGCCCCCTGTGCACCTGTGCGCTGTACCATTGCTGCATTACCATTCCCAGCCCATCATTTGTACCTCACACGGCTGCTGCCCCCCCCCCCTTGGCGCAGGTCCTGCTTGACATCAAGGCCATGTGCGAGGATGCAGCCGTTGAGTTGGAGTGGCAGCCGGGCGACGTTGCGCTGCTTGACAACTACCTCGTCATGCACGCACGCCGCGCGTTTGATGGACCCCGCCGCGTTCTTGCCTCACTCGTCGAATAGATGCAGAGATGGTGGACGCAAAGGAAGGCGTGCTCTTGTTCACAGACACCTCAGACAGCCATCTGCACAGGCGCACAACCCAAAAGCACTCACGCTCACACACACACACACACACACACACACACACACACACACACACACACACACACACACACACACACACACACACACACACACCTCGGACAGCCATCTGCACAGGTGCACAACGAAAAAGTACTCACGCTCACGCACACCTACACGCACGCGCACACACACACACACGTGCGTGTAAGAAGTTGTATCATTTCATGTCATCGTGTTCATTCATCAGTTAAGACGTCAAATAAAGAAGCAGAACACCATGTCATCTCCACCACTGCTGCATAAGAATACCGCAATCCAACAAACCACCCAAGATAGCTACCGCAAGAAAGAGCACTGAACAACCCCCCCCCCCGGAACACCAGCTCTTGCACATACACAGTCACTGTGCACACGCTGTCAGAACCAACCCAACAAACACATCACTTCAAAAAACAACACTTCCACAAATGCCAACACGTCAAACATACGTGCACACACATACAATCGTCAACCATATTCGCACACGCTTCCAAACACATACGCACGCATACATACAAACACGCTGGCATCACGCTGTGCTGCCGCCGCCACTGCCGCGTCGCAGCAGCGGCATCTTGGGGGCAGCGGGCCGCTTGCTGCGCAGGGCCTGGCCACCACGACCAGACACAGAGGTGGTGGACGAAAACGCCTGCAAAACAGCTGTGTCCTTCATTTCGCGCGCCAGGCCCGCGGGCGTCTGCCCAAACGCGTCCTCCACGTGCCGCTTGGCAAATCTGCTCAACAGCAGCTGCACCACCTTCACGTTGCCCTCGCGCGTGGCAAGGTGCAGCGGCGTCTGGCTGTTGTTGGTCTTGATGTTGATGTCGCCACGGTACGCCAACAGCAGCTTCACGCCGCTCGCGTCGTTCTGCACGGCCGCCCAGTGCACGGCCGCCCACCCGCGCACGTCGCGATGGTCCGGGTTCGAGCCCGCCCGCAGCAGCAGCTTGGCACACCGCAACTGGCGCTGCCGCACACACGCAATCAGCGGCGACGCACCGGTGCTGTCCGCAGCATCAACGTCAACTTCAACATCAACATCAACATCAGCTGATGGCCCACCTCGCTGCCCCTTGTTGCCATCCCTGCTGTGAACACCACCACGAGCACCGCGGGCGCCACGAGCAGCACCGGGCCTGGGCTGCGGGGTCCTGAGGCTGAGGATGGCCTCGACACCGGGCTCAAAGCCGACGGACGCGGCAATGTGCAGCGGCGTGCGGCCGTCGTCATCTCTCGTCGCAAGCAGCGCCGACGCTCGCACCGCATCCGCAAGCAGCACACGCACCGCAGGCATGCACTGCGCCTCGCACGCCATGTGTAGCAGCGTCTCGCCACGGGGGCCGGCCACGCACAGCAGCTCGCCGGAGGGAATGGCACGCAGGAACGCGCGCACACCCGCACCATCACCAGCACGAGGGCCATCACCACGATCACCACCACGGGCTGTGGGTTCGTCGTCGCCGATCTGTTGCGGAGAGGGCGCGGACGACGACGACGGCGTTGTGTTCGTGGTCGCGATCGCGATCGCTCCACGCGCTGATGGCGATGCTGACGACGGCGACGACGATGATGATGGTGATGAGGATAATGATGCTGCCGACTCGAGTTGCAAGAGGGCAGTGAAGATGGCACCGCGTTCCACAGCGCTCGCAGACGCACATGCGGCCAACAGCTCCCGCTGTTCATTGCGCGCATCATCAGCACTCCACAACGACTGCTGTTGCTGCTGCTGTTGCTGCTGCTGCTCCTGTGGTGGCGGAAGTTGTGACGTTGGAGACGCTGTTGTGCATGCCCGCGCCAGGGGAGATGAAGCGGGCGCGCAGGGCACGGCCGGCGCAGCGGTGCGCGGTGGCTGGTGCGATTCGCGCGGGCTGGCGTGAGCGTGCACGTGACCCTGTGCACTAGAACCGCCACTCGTGTCGCCATCATGAGCAATGTCGTCGTTGTCATCGTCGTTGTCATCATCGTCAGCATGTGAGCGCGGCGTATGGCCCTGTGGCGGTGTGGTGCTGGCGGTCGTGCTGCCGTCACCCGGCGAACTGCCCGGCGATGACCACTCCCCACCACGCACAAGTGGTGATAATGACGATGACTCGTGTTGCTGTGCATGAGACACAGCAGGGCCAACAGCGTCACTGCCTTGCTCGTACCGCTGGGTGCTGTGCTGCCGCTCGCTGCGTGCCGGAATAGCACGGCGCGGCAGGACGGGTGTGATGTCTGTGCACAGCTGCTCCAGCGACAAAGAGCTGCCGTCGCCGGTCATCTGCAGGTGTAAGTAACGCGAGGGGTGCACGTGCACGTCTGGCTGCTGCTGTTGTTGTTGTGGGTCAGCAACGCTGCCAGCTGCGCGCGCGTGCGTGTTGGCAACAACAACCCCGATGTTTGCAGACCGCCGCGCCGCCGCCAAGTCCCGTGCACACGCGCGGATCAAGTCCTCGTCATTGGTGATCGCGCCGTCGTCGTCGCCATGCAGCGCCATCATGGGCGGCGGCGGCGGTGGTGCTGCTGTGGTGTGAGGCGACCACAGCGGTGCAGGGCGCAACGCATCGTCGCCACCAACGTCGCCATCGCCAACACCGATCACGGGCACGGGTCCCGCGTGATCAGCACCATCAGACTGCCACCCATACCGCTGCTGCTGGTCAAGATCAACGTCGCCAACAATGGGCGAGAGCACGGGCCGCGGCTTATGGTGATGGCGATCAAAGCGGACGTTGTGTGCGTCGTCGTAAGCGCCGTGCTGGTGGTCGCTGTGCATCAGTGCATGAGCATCCGATGAGAACACTGCAAAGTCCAGCGCGTCGTTGTCCAGCAGCAGCGGGTTGGTGGCCATGGCGCTGCCGTGCACACTCGACCCCGTGCACGCGCTCTCCGCAGGGCTGTTCGCCATACTGGCGTGCTCGCTGCCCATCCACGTGTCAGTCGTGCCAGGGATGCTGCTGTCGCTGTGATGAGTGGTGCCCGTGGTTGTGCTGCATTCTCCTTGTGCCTGTGAGTTGATAAACGCGTCCAGCGCCGTCTCACCACCACCACAGCCATCATCGTCCTGCTCCTCACCAATCGCCCCCATATGCGAGAACAGGGCGTCATCACCACGGGCCAAGTGCTGCTGATGATGCTGATGCTGGTCTTGTTGGTGCTGTTGCAGGTGCTGTTGGTGCTGTTGTTGGCGTTGTTGCTGCTGCTGCTGGTGTGGATCGTGCTCGGTGTATGCTGGTGGCTGGGGCGCGGGCCAGACCTTTGCAGAGGTGCTGGCGCTCCTACTCAGCGTGCGGATCAGAGCAGCCACCGACGACGACGACGACACCGAAGAGCTGCGGCGCCGCGGCAGCGGCTGGTACTCGGGCTGCTGGTGTTGGTGCTGGTGGTGCTGGTGCTGGTGTTGTGGTGACGTGACGCTGCTGTTGGTGTTGGTGCTGCTCTTAAAACGGGGATAAGCAGCATGGTCCATGTTGGGGTCAAAGTCGTCATCTCCGCGCATCGCCAGCAGACGCGACGACGATGACGACACAGCCGTCGCCATCCTGCCACTGAACTGCGGGCTGTCTTCGTACTGCTGCTGGTGGTGGTGGTGGCGTGCTCGCTTGGCCGGGAGCGGTCC
This sequence comes from Salpingoeca rosetta, assembly GCF_000188695.1. Classification (NCBI taxonomy): domain Eukaryota; class Choanoflagellata; order Craspedida; family Salpingoecidae; genus Salpingoeca; species Salpingoeca rosetta. Next base: position 1,986,751 of record NW_004754927.1, on the reverse strand, counting down.
TCCATCGCTCCACGCCGCAGCATCATCAACTTGTGGCGGTGGCGGTGGCGGGCTGGTGTGTGCGCCACCCTCATGCAGCTCAATGGCTTCAATCGTCACTCGTCGCTTGGCTCCTTTGCCAACAACGCCAATCACAACCAGCACACCCAGTGCAAGCAAACACACACCCGCGATGGTGGCTGCGCCCGCAGGCGACACGCTCACGCTGCCACCACTGCCACCGTCACCGCCATTGCCCGATGTCGTTGCCTGTGCACGGAGCACGGGGACACCAAGATCAGACGAGGACGCCCCAGCGGCGACAATGGCGTTGACATATCCTGCGGCGGCCTGCGAGGAGGTGATGCACCTGACGCTGCAGCGCGGGGTGATGGTGGCGTCAACTTGGAGCACTGGACGCGACGCAACATCGCCCTCGCGCCGCGCCCGCCATGGACGGTTGGCGATGGCGGAGGAGGCACTCAGCAATGACGGCGACGACGACAACGACGATGCTGCGGCAGATGCTGCTGATGATGGCGACGATGATGGACCAAACATGACGGCTTGGCGAACAGCGGCAAAGGTGACAAACCCGTCGAGCCGTTGGGAGAGGCGATATGCAAACGTGCTCTGCACGCGGCCTGTGAACACAGACAGCTCAAGGTCCAGAAACAGGCGCAGTGTGTAAGCCAGGCTGTTGTCGCCTGTATCCCACGTGCCGCAGCCGTTGTTGTCCCAGAGGCACTCGGAGGTTGCGCACGCCGGGTTGCACGCGTCGCCACCAAACGTGCATGTGCCGGCCGCCACCTGCTTGCAGATGGGGGCGATGGCCACGCAGTCGTCGCCGTCAAACACACACGCGGCGGTGTTGCACGAGGGGTCGCACACGCCGTCAGCGAACACGGTGCGGCAGGTCTGGTTGGCGCAGGCGTGCCAGGGGTTGATAAGCGTTGCCTCCTGGTTTGAGAGGCGGTAGATGCGGTTAAGGTCGGTGATGTTGCCGCGGGAATTGACGACAGCGGTGTTGGCCGACGCTTCGCACGCGGCCCCAACCCACCCAGACGCACACACGCACCTGCCAGCACGGCAGCGGCCGCCATTGAGGCACGTCACGCCCGCACACGACGCAGTCGAGCTCGCACTGCTGGTGGTGGTGCTGGTGGTGGAACTTGTGGTTGTTGTTGTTGTTGTTGTTGTTGTTGTGGACGTGGAGTTGGTTGAGGTGGTGGTGGTGGTGGTGCTGCTGCTGCTGCTGCTGCTGGTTGTTGTCGTTGTCGCAATCGTGGTGGAACTTGTGGTGGTCGTGGTGTACTGGCAAACGCGGTTGCTGGTTGGCGTTGGTGGCTGCACCTCCACCTGCCCTGGAAAGCACGGCATGACGGGATAGCACGCGCGGTCCTGCGTTTCGCTCGGCGCCTGCGCCTCATATGTGTTTGGAAAGTCGCACGCGGGAGACACGGCCAGGCAGATGGCGTCCGTGGAGCGCGTGGCTGGCTGTGCCTCGTACTGCGCCGGGTACGCGCACGCCGTGATGTTCTCGCACGTGTCCGTGTTTGTGTTGCGGTACATGCCTTGGTCGCACTCCACATACTCGCACGTCCAACCCCACGCATTGGAAGGGCACAGGCACTCCTGGGTCTGCTGGCCGCCGAAGCTGTGCTGGATGCACTCGCCACCGTTGATGCAGTCGCCAGGGGTGTCCGCGCACAGCTCAAACTCGCACGCGTCGCCCGTGTGCGTTGACGGGCACACGCACCGGCCTTCCTCGCACACTCCTACGCCACAGCCACCAAACGGGCAGGTGCTGGTCGTGGCGGTGGTGGAGAGGGCGCCTGATGTGGGTGGTGCCGACGTCGTCGTTGCGTTGGCAGCAATGTCCGTTCCATTCAACAGCAGAGAGCACACCAGCGTGCGGAACTCGTGCGGGTCCAACGACGCGCTGCCGTCGGTGTCAAAAGAAAAGGCCCTGCAATGGAAGACACCGGTGTTGGGGTGGTGGGTGATGAGTAGAGCGCAAGTGCACCACAACAGAGACGTGTGAGCTGGTGCAAGTGACAAACAAACACACACACACACACACACACACACACACACACACACACACACACACACACACACACACACACACAAGCGAGCGAATGGATGAAGCATGCATCCCTGCTGCCAAGCGCGTGCGCGCTGATTCAAACGAATCAACAAGAGAGAGGATGCATGATGGCACAGGTGCAAACAAAGCACGCACAGACATGAACGCACAAACAACGAGCGCACTAAAGGAAGCCGAGGGCAGACAGGAGGCAGGCGATACAGTTGCACTCACAAAGAGATGTTGGGGCAAGTGCCGTTGATATCAGAGGCGCAATATGCCGTGTATTCTGCTGACACGATGGTCGTGGAGTTGTCGGAGTCCATTTCATTGAAGAGGCCCTCAATCTGCAGCAGCACCGATTGGTCATTGCAGGTTTCCTCGGTGGCTTGGCAACTTATCGCCGCGCTCCACAGAACAGCGGCGACAAGAACCAACGCAGCTGCGAGGTGGCGAGCCGACATCCTGATGAGTCTCGAGGAGCGCCACCGCATGTGCTGCTGGATGGGCGTCTTTGAGTCGCACGCGCGCGTGCGTGGACAGAGGGGGACGCTGACAATCTTCGGCGCTGAAGGAGGTGCTCACTTCAACACTGTGTTTGTGTCATCCAGTCTCAGAGACGCAGCAAGGAGAGGGGAGAAGAAGGGAAAAGAAGATAACGGCGCCAAGGAGGTGGCAACAGTTGTTTGTCGCTTGGGGCGTAAGCCAAACAGCTCATCAAAAACACAAACACAAACACGGGTGCGTGGTGGAGGGGTGGCGTTCGTATGGGGTGCTGAAGGAAATGGTGTGAAATGATTGGTCAAATTCACAGAGCGCGAAAACAATTTTTATTCTTCGGCTGACACACAAAAGAAGAGACGACCACGCGACCACCCAAGATCAGGGCAAGAGGCGAAGCGAGCACAGCAAACAGGTGCAAACAGCAGCAGCAGCAAAGCAAGGCAAGAAGGAAGCAGCAGCATGCCTCGCAAGAAGACCAAGGAGCAAGGGTCGCTGGGCAAGACCCTGATTCGAAACCGGTTTCGAGGCCAGCGCACCGTCAACAACGAACGATCGCTGGTGTGTTGAGTGTGTGTGTGTGTGTGGATGGGCATGTATGTGCATGTGTGTTTGTGTGGATGCGTGTTTGTGTGGATGTGCATGTGCATGTGTGTGTGTGTGTGTTTGTCCCTTCACCATGTGCCACAATGCATGACTCGTGATTTCCTTCCCACACCATTTTCTCGTTCACACACACACTCACTCACACACACTCACTCACACACAACACACACACACACACAACACACACACACACACACACACACACACACACACACTCTCTCTCTCTCTCTCTCTCTCTCTCTCTCTCTCTCTCTCTCTCTCTCTCTCTCTCTCTCTCTTTCTCTCTCTCTCTCTCACCCACACACACTCACACACACACACTCATCCACGTGCACACGCGCATTCATCCGTCTTCATGGCTCTCCATGCAACCATAAATAGAACCACACGTCGGACCTCGATGACGGTGCAGACTGGGCTCGCCTCGGTGGCGTGTCCATCACGGAGCAGAATGCCCTGGATGAGTTCCTCGCCACAGCCGAGCTTGCCGGCACAGAGTTTACGGCCCAGCGCCTCAATGTGAAGCTGGTCACGGGCCTGCAAAACGAAGCCCTGCCGTCACGCGAGAAGCAGCTGTGCGTTCACACATGCGTCTACCTGCGTGTGTGTGTGTGTGTGTGTGTGTGTGTGTGTGTGTGTGTGTCTGTGTGTGTGTGTCTGTGTGTGTGTGTTTGTCTGTTTGTCTGTCTATGTGTGTGTCTGTGTGTGCATGCGTGTGCATGCGTGTGTGTGTGTGTCTGTGTGTGCATGCGTGTGCATGTGTGTCTGTGTGTGTCTGTGTTCTGCACACTTCATGCATGTGCTTTCTGGTGCTCGTCTCTCCATGTCTCTCGCGCCTCCTGCATGCACTTGAGTCCCAACATGTGCTGTTTCCTAACACCCTCTCCTTGCTTGCAGCGCGACTGCGCAGGCCCAGAGTGCGAACCGCAAGCGGCTCCGCGTTCCCCGCAGACCGGAGTGGACGCGCGACATGCCAAAGGAGGAGCTTCACCTCAAGGAGCGGGAGAGGTGCACTTTCATGCCGTGCAGCTGTGTTTGTCGCGTTTACCTGTCATGATTACCTGTCACGCTTGCTTGTCATGATTGCTTGCTTCACTCGCAGCGTCGCTTGCCATGATGTTGCACCACCATGCATCTCGTTTCCTTGTCCTCACCACGTCCACCCCTTCTCCTCCTCCTCCTCCGTTCCCCATTGCTGCAGCTTCCTTGAGTGGCGCCGCGGCCTTGCGCAGCTGGAGGAGATGGAGAACATCGTCATGACGCCGTTTGAGCGAAACCTCGACTTTTGGCGCCAGTTCTGGCGCGTCGTGGAGCGGAGGTCTGTGTATCTGTGTGTGTCTGTGTGTCTGTGTGTGTCTGTGTCTGTGCTCCTGTGTGCCATCTTTGGTGCCCCCGCCTTCGTTGCACTCATCGTCCAATCCTCTCACCCCCCCCCCCCCAAACACACACCCGCATCACCACTCACGTGCCCCTTTTTACCCTTCCAACCAGCGATGTTGTGGTGCAGATTGTGGATGCGCGCAACCCGCTGCTGTTCCGCTGCCCAGACATTGAGGAGTATGTACGCGAAATTAGCGCAAGCAAGATCAACCTCCTCCTCATCAACAAGGCCGATCTCTTGACCGACGAGCAGCGGTGAGAAAAGCAGTCGCCGTGTTGTGTACCCAGCCACGTCTACCATTTCACTTCCTCGCACACATATGCGCACACACATATGCGCACACACACACGCACGCACAAACACACTTTCTCTCACGCAATCACTCACACAATCACGCGCAATCACGCACAAACACACACACGCACAAACACACACACGCTCTCACAAACAATCACTCACACTCACACAATCACACACACTCTCTCTCCTCCCCGAAATACACACGGCAGGAACGAGTGGGCACAGTATCTGACAAAGGCGAAGATTGACTTTGTGTTCTTCTCTGCAGCTGTTGAGGCACACAAGAGCGAGCTCAAGGGCGAGTGGTACATGCGGGGTCCGTATCTGGAGATGGCGCGACAGCAGCGCGAGGAGCGAGCACGACAGGAGGAGGAAGAAGAGAGGCGGAGGCTGGCAGAGGAGCAGGACGATGATGATGAGGGTGATGATGATGGTGATGATGATGGTGATGATGATGGTGGCGATGATGGTGGCGATGATAAGGACGAGGAAGAGAAGGAAGGCGCTGAAGTGAAGGAAGAGCAACAAGCGGGGACAGAGAAGGGCACTGTTGCTGTCGTGGAGACGCTTGCAGAAGACAAGAGCGCAACGGAAGAAGAGAAGCCAGCGGATGAGACCCTTGAGGCTGAGGCGACGGCCACCGACGACAGCAACACCGATGCATCGACGACACACGCGTCGCCATCGTCGTCCAGCGCACCGCAGCACAGCAGCAGAGAGGTGAGGTGGTGTCGTGATGACGCATGTGTAGTGACATTCGACGCGGATACACACTCACGCACACACACTCACGCGCGCGCACACACACACACACACACACACACACACACACACACACACACACACACACACACACACACACACACACACACACACACACAAACAAACAAACAAAAAAAATCAACCCTCCCTTTGCTGTCCTTCTCTGCTGTGCTTGACACAACAACAGCCGTCTTGTTCATTTCATGTGTGAAGGAGAATACATGTCATTGTGTACACGCAGCTTGCTCTCGTTTTGCTCACTTCTCTGCCGCCGGCACACATCCACACTTCTTCCTCTCCCACGTGCCTGCCTTTCCTTTGCATCCCTGCCTGCGAATGTCATGCCAATACTCGATTGTGCAGGATCCCAGCCGCCCCCCAACAGCGTTTGAGTTTCTCAACGCGTTTAGCTACGCCCGTGGTTTCATGAACCCGCGTGGTCTTCCAGACACGAGCAGGGGCGCACGCATCGTGCTCAAGGACTTTGTCAAGGTGTGCATTTGTTTGCGCGTGTGTCTGTACGTTGTGCTGTGTTGTGTCGTGCCTATGCTTTGTTGTGTGTGTGTTGTGTGTGTTGTGTGTGTGTGTGTGTGCGTGTGTGTTGTGTTGTGTTGTGTTTGTTCACGCGTGGCAGCGTGTTCGACGCCAGTGCACAGTGTTGGTGATTGCCTTCCATTCTTCATCACCGTGGTGATTGCGTTGTGCAATGACAAATGACAGGGCAAGTTGCTGTACTGCCACCCACCGCCAGGATACAAGTCATCCCCAGGCACCACCACATTCCTCACCTCTGAAACATGTGCGGCTGCTCGCATAGCTGTGTGTCTGTGTCTGTGTGTCTGTGTGTGTGTCTGTGTGTGTCTGTGTCTGTGTGTCTGTGTGTCTGTGTGTGTGTGTGTGTGTCTGTGCATGTTTGTGTTGCTGGCTGGACGCCATCCTGTGCTTTCTTCTCTTCTTGTGCCGCGATTGCCCCACGTCTCCCCCTCCCCACGTGCTCACCTTGAACCTTCCGCACCACGCCACGTGATGGGTGGCACAGCGCGGCCAACGAAAGCGCGCGAGATGGACGCAGCAGCCGTCGTCGGTCCAAAGGTGCGCTGTGCTGTACATTCCAACGTGAAAACACGCATTCACACGCGCACATGCATCGCATGCACGTTGCCAGGCAATTCACTGTCACACTCCATTGCTCTCACCATCACCATCGTCATTATTGTGTCCACAGCACCGTCCAACGTATGCCAATGAAGTTGACGATCAGTTTTTCCGCCAGGCAGACGTCAAGGCGGTATGTGACTGTGTGTGTGTGTGTCTGTGTCTGTGTCTGTGTCTGCAACTCTGTCCATGTCTGTGTCTGGGTGTTCTTCTCTGGACCTTCATTTTCTCCCTGTCTGTCTCTCTGTGGCTGAGTGATGCACTCCGTGTCTTTTCCCTCACCTGTCTCGCTGCATTGTCTGACTTGCTTCACCATCCTCCCAGGTCATCAAGGGAGTGCGCACCAGCTCGTCCAATCAGCCCATGCCCACCGTAAGCTCAACACCTGCAGCACTTGTAATTGCGTCACATGCTGCTGTTGAATGATGACACACACACTCTCACACACACACTCACTCACTCACACTCACTCACACACACACACTCTCACACACTCACTCACCACACACACTCACTCCCTCACTCACCCACACACTCACTCACCCACACACACACACTCACTCACTCACTCACTCACCCACTCACCCACTCACCCACTCACTCACCTCATCTCCATGCTGCGGAAGGGCAAGAAGCACCACAAGAAGAACAAGCGCGAGAAGCTGCGGCGCTTGGCAAAGAAGCCGTAACTGCTGTCCATCGTCAACACAACATCACGCTGCCTGTGGTCCCTCATCTTGACACACTTCGACTTGATATTCATCTTCCTCGTCTCCTCTCTCTTAAAGCCTCAACCGCTCGCAATGACACGACGTGAGATGACACAATGAACAAGTGGGTAGGGTTGCTTTGTGGTTTATTCCTCGGTCGCAACTCATGAACGCACAACGGTCACGAGTGCCAGCGAGAATACAAAGAAACCCCCATGACTCCACATGTGCGCCATCTCGTCTCCACCATCGCCACCGCCTCAAAACAGCACTGGGGGATTGAGAGGGGATGGAGAGAGAAGCAAGGCAGCACAGCTAGAGCGAGCAACGAGTCAAGCAGACAACCAAGCGCAGGCGCTTAGTCCTCCTCCTCCTCCTCGGCGCCCTCGACGTTGAAGTAGCGGACCTCGTATGTGGTGGGGTTGCTGGCGACGACGCGCAGGTACTCGCGAAGGCTGATCTCCTGGTTGACCTTGGTCTTCTTCAGGAACTTCTTCGTCAGGTACTTGATGTAGCTGTGTATGTTTGAGGAGGCGGAGTGAGGTGCAGTTGAAGCAAAGCAGAGTGAGTGAGGGGGACAGTTGATAAAGAGCGAGGGAGCACAAACAAAGTCAAGAGTCGAGGACATGAAAGCGTGCGACGAGAAACACACGCACACGCAGTCGAAAATAAACACACACACACACACGCACACGCACACACAGTCGAAAATAAACAAAACACACATACACAC
>NW_004754927.1:1974609-1978276 GCF_000188695.1 Salpingoeca rosetta | reverse complement strand
GGAAAGCGCGCACACACACGCACGCAAACGCACGCAAACGCACGCAAACGCATGTATGCGCACACTCATTGAAACACACACACACACGCACACACACACACACACACACACATACACGCACACACACACACACGCACGCACCCACATACACACACATGCACCCACACGCACTCGCACACATATGCACACTTACAGCAGGCATGATGCTGGTGTGGTGGGAAGGAAGGAGAGAAGCTGGTTCGTCGCACGCGGGGGAGGAAGGGAAAAAAAGGCACAATATGGACGATTGGTGCAAGACATACATGAAAGCTCACGCAGGAAATTTACCACCCTCTCGTTCTAGTGGTAAGCGTGAATTTGCCTCAGCTCGTCTGCTGGGACCCGTGGGTAAATTAATTGTGATTCACAACAACAACCAACGCGACACACCACACAACAAACCACGATCTTGTCTCCCACACCGAGCAAGGGGTGCACAGGCAGACACGGAACACCGACACACATTAGACGCCCACGCGGATCACGCACTCGCTCGCTCGCACGCACGCACGCACGCCCTACGTTTACTACAGACGAACAGCTCGTACCAAAGGCTTCTTCATGGGTGTACTGCTGTCGACGCTCTACTCCCTCTGGGGAAAAGAAGGTGGGCATGGTGGGGGTTAGTTGCGATGTGCTGATGTGGCCCACGCTTGTGGTGGCGTTGTGTTTGCGGCGGCGCTGCTACGGTTATGGTGGCGCATATTGACCCGGCACGTGCGCAAACAAGAATCAATGTGCGAGCATAGGTCGTGGCAGTGGTACACGTGCGGCGTGGGAGGTGCTTCATGCAGATGACGATGATGACCGTCACCGTGCTCATGTTGAGTGTCCGTGCACGCATGCCTGCTATGTTTGTTTCCATATGGCTTGCCTTGCAGAGCAAAAGGTCATCATTGTTGGCTTGGACAACGCTGGCAAAACGACCATCCTCTACCAGTAGTACGTGGCACATAAGCTTGCGTGTGTGTGTGTGTGTGTGTGTGTGTGTGTGTCTGTGTGTGTGTCTGTGTGTCTGTGTGTCTGTGTGTCTGTGTGTAGACGGAAAAAAACAAAAGACAAGACGGAGAAGATGCGTGTTGCGCTTGTGCTTGTGCTTGTGCTTGTGTGTCTGTGTGTGTGTGTGTGTGTGTGTGTGTGTGTGTGTGTGTGTGTGCGCGCACCGCGGTCCTCGAAGTGATTGACGCACACGCTCTCGCCCATGCATGGCGCCGTTCTGCTTGCTTGGCACATTCAGTTTGTTGAGTGAAGTTGTGGTGACCTCACCGACCATTGGCAGCAATGTTGAAGAGGTATGAACCATCTCAGAGTGCAGTATGGGGTGCGAGCGCTCATATGGCGCGCACATGCCCGTGCACGAAATGCCCTGCAGGCTGAGCTCACAAGCTCATGCTCGTGGCCTTTGCTCTGCTTGCTGTTCTGCGTGGTTTCAGGTGACATACAAAAACATGCACTTTGTGATGTGGGACATTGGCGGGCAAGATTCGCTGCGCGCGTCCTGGACCACCTACTACACCGGCGCAAAGGTGCTGTGTGACTGTGTGTGTGTGTGTGTGTGTGTGTGTGTGTGTGTGTGTGTGTGTGTGTGTGTGTGTGTGTGTGTGTGTGTGTGTGTCGTCGTCGCAATGCCGTGCCACACGACGTGCATTGACTGCCTTACCATTCTCCCCCACCACCAACTCCTCCGTTCACTTTGCTTGTCATATGGAATGTTTGTGTGCTCACATGCTGCTCCCTCGCCCTTCTCACTCGTACTGTTGCTGCGACTAGGCGCTGATCTTGGTGATTGATAGCACAGACAGGGAACGCCTGGCATTGGCAAAGGAGGAACTGTACCGTATGCTTGCGCATGAGGTGCGTGAATGAAGTGACAAAGTGACGTGTGTATCCCAGCTCAGGTTTTTGTGACTGTGGCCACGCTTCAGCTTTCTGCACATTTGTTTGATTGTACTCACACGGCGTTTTGCTTCTCGCTGTAGGATTTGCAAGGAGCACACGTGCTCGTGTTCGCCAACAAGCAGGATTTGAAGGTGGGGCACAGTGTATGTGCTAGGTTGCCATGTCACACCATTGCAACCCAGCCACACCGCACACACGGCGCAGCTGCAAACACATGCGTGCACGATGCACTCACTCACTCACACACACACTCACTCACTCACTCACTCACTCACTCACTCACTCACTCACTCACTCACTCACACTCACACACACACACACTCACTCACTCACTTACTCACACTCACACACACACACACTCAAACGTACGCACATTCACCAACTCGCTCGTTCATGTGCAGGGCGCCATGTCATCGGCGGAGATTTCCAAGGAGTTCAACCTGACGTCCATCAAGGACCACAGCTGGCACATCCAGTCGTGTTGCGGACTCACCGGGGAAGGGCTCTATGAAGGGTTGGAGTGGCTGACATCAAAGACGAGCAAAGGCTAACAGCTGTCAGTCGTGCTAGCCTCGCCACCAAGTACTTGTTAGGGCCTCATCTGTCAACGTTCATGATCATGTTCTTTGCTCTTGTTCTTGTGATTGCTCGTCTTCTTGTTCTTGTGATTGCTCATCTTATCGTTCCTGTGACTGTTCTTCTTCTTGTTGTTCTTGTGTGTGTTCCTGTGCCTGCCTGCTTGCTTTGTGATTGTTGTTCCGTGTCTGTGAACGTGTTCAGCGTGTGCGCATTTTCCCTCGTGTACGGTGCGCCTGCACGCGTGCCATTTTCTTTCGGGTGTTTTGTTATTTCCAAGAGGGAGCGTGCACGCACAATCCCCCAATGCCCGCCACTGCCAACACCACCCACTTCTCCACCCCAGCATGCCAGCATGCCAGGGTCCCCCCCCCCCCTTCCTTCTTTTCCTCTTTTTCGCACTCCCCATGCTCTTCTTGTTGCCTTCGCCTCTTTCACTCAAAAAAAAATAAACCCGACCTCTGCAAAGATTCGATGCATGGGTAACGGAACAGGCTGTCCTTTCGAAGCAAGCCAAACACCCGCCAGGCCCACAGCCATTCATTCCTCCTCTCAACCTTCAAGCACACACCCACAGACACGCGTGTGGTACGTTCTTGTGCCTTGTGTGTTGCTTGCCGTCCTGTGTTGTATTGTGATGGTGTGTAGGTGTGAATAGAGGAGAGGTATTGGCAATGCTCTTATTGCGAGCACTGTTCCTTTGTTTGCCCCTGTTTTGCTCGTGCTTGCAAGCAAGAGCAAACAAGCGAGCGTACTCTCTCTTCATCCCGAGATTGATTGATTGTGAGAAGATCTGCTCAGAATGGTGTAATCTGACGCCGTGACTGACACGTCCTCTTCACAACCAACCCCGCTCTGCGCTCACACCGTTGCCATTGCTTGTGTGTGATGTGACATGACATTGTCTTGCGTGCCCTCCTGCCATTCTTCAATACGATTGAACTTGTTCTGCTTGTGCCTTGCAGGCCCGTCATCCATCACCACGTCAGTCTTGAACGGATTCTGATCGCTTCCTGAGTCCCTGAACGCCGTCCCGTTTCCATTCCCACATTCCCACATCCAAGACAGCCCATCAGGACTTCAATCCACTCCTCCTCCACGACTACTCGACTTCGACTGGATTCACCCTGATCATGGGCTCTCCTCGTACTGG
>NW_004754927.1:1961235-1971389 GCF_000188695.1 Salpingoeca rosetta | reverse complement strand
GTACTGGACAGCCCGCAACACCGCGCCACCGGAGGGCACCCCTCGGTGCGGTGATGCTTGGCGCTCTTGCCCTTATGGCTACCTTGCTGCTGCTGGCTGTGCCACCAACCGCGGTCAAAGCAGCATGCACTTCGAACCACCCATCTGTCGGGTTCACGGGCTCGTTCACGCAGTACGCTCACCAGTGGAAAGGCGACTTTGAGATTGTTGACGACTGCACGTTCCGCGTGACCAACTTCCGCTATGATGGCAACGGTCCCGCCGTGTATTGGACCTCGGCACCGTCCGAATCAGACCTCCTCGCCCGCCAGAACACATTTCGCATCGAGAAGAACGCGCAGGAAATCCCTGCAGGGAACGGCTTCACCACGCTCACCGTCACCATCAAGGACTCGCTCACGTGGGACGACATCCCCGTCGTCTCCGGTTTCTGCGAGCCGTTCAAGGCAAACTTTGGCCACATCGTCCTTCCTGAAGCCACTACCACAACAACAACCACAACCACGACAACAACCACTACCACTACCACTACCACTACCACGACCACGACCACGACCATGACTACCACTACCACAACTACGACCACGACCACTACCTCTACCACAACTACAACCACAACGACGACAGGTACCCCCATGCCAGCTCTCAACGCTTCGACAACCACACCCCTGAATGGCACAACCACACCCCTTAATGGCACCAATGCCACCATGCCAGTCAATGGAACAAACGCGACCATAACAACAACCCCCATTGCCACGACAGTCACCACAACCACTACCACTACGACCACCACCACAACCACCACTACTACGTCTACTACAACTACAACGACGACAACAACAACGACTACAACCACCACCACTACAACTACAACTACAACAACTGCAACCACCACCACGACTGGCAATCAGGCCCCGTCCTTCTCCAACTGCATCACTTTGCAGGAGGACAAGTTGAACCTCCTGTGGGACGTTGACGGCGACACCATCACGTTTGCACTTGAAGGCGCAATCTCAGACACGGAATGGATGGCGTTTGGCATTCCTGAGCCAACTGACCGCGTGCTCATGCCCGGCTCAGATGTCACCGTTGTCGGCTTTGTTGGCGGCGAACCGTTTGTTGAGGACTACTACCTTACAGGTCGGGCGCGCACACACACACACACACACGCACACACACACACACACACACACACACACACACACACACACACACACACACACACACACACACACACCAAGCGTGCTTGGTAATCATACCCATGCAAGTGAACACATGCATGCGCGCACGCACGTGCCCCCTCACGCGCACTCACATGCGTCACCACCGCCATCCCCCATCGCCAGGCCGGTTCCAGTGCGACTATGCGGGCGGCGGGTCTGCGGGCGTGTGCCCCGACCGCCTCCTCGGCGACTCATCCGATAACAACGTCAACCTCGTGTACGCCCAACGCGAGAACGGCGTCTCATTCGTCGCCTGGTCTCGCCAGATCGACACAGGTGCACAGTCACGATCCTGAAAGTGGTGGTGCCATGATTGCTGTTTACGTGGTGGTGGTGATGGTTGTGGTTGTGGTTGTGGTTTGTGGTTGTAGTGGTGGTGGTGGTTGAATGCAGTGTGGGCTGTGGGAAACAGCGCTGTGTGTTGTGCTCCAAGCATTCGCCTTGCACCTGATCTCATTCTTCATCGCTCACGTGTACATGCGCACCGCCAACTCAAACATCACACACGCACCACCTCTCGCGTCATCAGGGGATACGGACTACGACCACGTGTTCAGCATGTCTGAGCGCGCGTATGTGTTCGCATATGGGCCACTCGGCGAGGCGTCAACAGCGGAGCTCCCCATTGTTCTCTATCACGGCGCCACGCAGCACGCGCCAGACGGCTTCACCATCAACCTCTCGCAGTCCCAGCAGACATGCGGTGGGTGCACGTCCCGTTGCGTGCCTGCGTGCATATGTCTTGCTGTGTGCTGCTGTGTTGAGCTAGGCGTGCATGTATGTGTGTCTGCGTGTGTTGGGCTGAGCTTATCCAGCAACATTTGAAGGTCTTGAGCATTGGCCTTTGCTTCTTGCTGAATACTCCGTCACCAGATTACCACCTCTCCCACCACTGTCCCTTCCTCATGTTACTGACGTTGCCCATGCTGCACACGTTCCGTTGCGATGACACCAGCGCTCCTTCAAGCGGACATGGGATCCGGCAGCTCCTCCGGCGGCGGGTCGTGCGGTGTGACCACAATTGGCGACGAGACTGAGTTTGTTGTCACCACAGGCACCAACCTCAACTATCCGAACCCACCCGCATGGGGCATCTCCTACTGGATCAACGGCATGGAGGTGATCATCTATTCATGCCCTGTGTGTGTGTCTGTGTGTGTGTGTGTGTGTCTGTGTCTGTGTCTGTGTCTGTCTGTGTCTGTGTCTGTCTTTGTGTCTTTCTGTGTCTGTGTCTGTCTTTGTGTCTTTCTGTGTCTGTGTGTGCCTACAGCTGTTCGTCGCCTAGTGCCCTGCTGCCCAACACCCTGAAGATGGCGTCAGAACACCCCCCCCCCTTCAACCCAAACACACACACACACGTACGCTTGCTCACGCTGATATGCTATCGCTTTCCTCTCCCCCGTCCCTCCTGCACAGAGCCCACTGCTGCGTGTGTTCCGTGGTGTTGAGTACACATTCACCATCAAAGCCACGAGCCAGCATCCCTTGTACATCACCAACGACATCATTGGCGGCCGTGCAAACGCAGACATGGAGACTGTCTACGCCGGCAGGTGTGTGTGTGTGTGTGTGTGTGCGTGCGCGTGTGTAGTATGTGTGTAGTGTCTGTCTATCTGCCTGCCTGTGAATACACTGCTGAGACCCCATGTCGTTTCCCCTTACTTCCGCTCCTCTTCTTCTTGTCTGCTGTATTGTTTTATCGCCACTCACCAACCAACCAACCCCCTCTTGTATCTTCCTCCGTCGCCTATTCTCTCTTCCCCCCCCCCCCGCCTTTTGCCTCACCTCTCTCCGTCTACAATCACCCCATTCCCCCTTGCAATAACACGTGATGCAGTGCGGATGCGTGGGGCACAGGGGACTCTCCATACGTCCTTAAGTGGACCCCCGACGACAACACACCAGACACCGTGTACTACCAGTGCTGGATCCACCAGAAACTCGGCTGGCGCATCTCTGTTGAGGGAACAGATGAGCGGCCCATGGTTGGCGGTGATGATGACAATGGCGATGATGACGACGAAATGGCAACATCAGCATGCCCGCGCACGCACGACTTTGTTGGCAGGACGGCTGAGTTCTCTGAGCTGCAGCACAGATGGCGTGGCCGCGTCACCGTCATCGACGACTGCTCCTTCATGGTGCGACACACTCACACACTCACACACACACACACTCACACACTCACACACATACACACTCACATACACACACGCACGCACACGCACACACACACTCACACGACTTGCCTTCGTGTGCTCGCTTTTACCACCAGTCTCATGCACAACAACAGCATCAACAACATCGAAAATCGTGTTGCGTCTTTGTATCAACTCAACACATCTCCCCCCCCCTCTACGCGTGTGTATGCCTTTTGCTGTGTGCGCCTCAGGTGGAAGAGTTTCGGTACGATGGCCTCGCCCCCGCCGTGTACTGGTGGGGATCGACAGGAAAGTCGCAGTCTGATCTCCGTCGTGGTTTCCGCCTCAACTCCCAGCGCGTGCAGGGCGCGCCCAATGGCGGCGTCACGCGCGTCATCACCCTCGATGGCGTGACGTGGGACGACGTCAACGTCATTGCGGGGTGGTGCGAAGCCTTCAATGCGCTCTTTGGCCTCGTTGATCTGCGATCGGCCGAAGACACGGATCCAGACACATCCACCGGCGACAACTGTGATCCCTCACCACGTGATGATGCAACATGCATGGCACAACTTTCAACCGATTTCACGGTGCGCGCTCGTGTGTGTGTGTGTGTCTGTGTCTGTGTCTGTGCGTCTATGTGTCTGTGTGAGTGTGTTGTCTGTCTGTCTGTCTGTCTGTCTGTGTCTGTATATCTGCCTTCATCTTGCTCTGCTCGCTTGTACTCGTACATGCGCACGATGTTTTTCGTCACATTTACACCCCCTCCCCCCTCTCGCCTTCCTTGTGCCCACGCGCGCCAACACTAGCTGCACTGGAAGGTGGTTGCGGAGGACGTGTCGTTTGTCGGCGAGTTCCGCAACAGCGCGGGCTGGGTTGGCCTCGCCATTCCTGAGGTCCCCGAGTTTATGCTCGGCGCAGACGCCGTCATTGCATCCGACACCATGATCCCAAACGCATATACCCTCCGCGAGCGGAACAGAGCTGTACGCTTGTGTGTGTGTGTGTGTGTGTGTGTGTGTGTGTGTGTGCTTGTTTGTGTGTGTGTGTGTGTGTGCTTGTTTGTGTGTGTGTGTGTGTGTGTGTGTGTGTGTGTGTGTGTGCTTGTTTGTGTGTGCTTCTGTACTTGCCTGCATGTCTACCTCTCCATTGCACTCACTGTTGTTTACCCGCTTGCCCCTCCCCTCCCCCTCCTCTCTTGCGAATACTGACAATCCTCACACCATTCCTTCTCCATCTCACGTCCCCTTAACCCTCGGCCCAAATCGCCATTTCCACCACCACCGTCATCACCACCACCGACCCAGGGCATCGTGCCTGCCCCTGATCGCATCTACAACGCGTCGTTCACGCGTGACGGCACCACTGCCATCCTCGCCTTTTCGCGGCCAATCAACAACTCCTACTCTGTCGTAGATCTGAGCAGCGATGTCAACTTCATCTGGGCGCGCGGAGAGGACGACACGCTCGCATACCACGGCGCAGACCGCGGGTTCTTTGCGGTTCGTTGCTCCTCGTGACTGTCGTGCAACTCATGCATGTCTTGTCTGTCTTGCGTGTGTGTGTGTGTGTCTATCTGTCTGTGTCTGTGTCTGTGTGTGTGTGTGTGTGTCTATCTGTCTGTGTGTGTGTGTCTATCTGTGTGTGTGTGTGTGTGTGTGTGTGTGTGTGTGTCTCCTCGTCTCAACTCATTCACGCGCCAACACTGCCCCGCTCCCAACCCCAACTCTCTCTCTCGTCACCTCCATTTCCTCCTCTTCACAGGTGAACCTTGCCAGCGGCTCCCAGTCCAGCGGTGGCGCAGACTCCCTCACCAACGACCGCTACGTGCATGGCGTGCTCATGGGCTTGGGCTGGGCTGTCTTCCTGCCCGCTGGTCCCATCTTCGCCCGCATCACAAAGATCTGCCCCGAGGAGAAGCGGCACGTGTGGTTCCACGCCCACGTCATGTGCCAGGCAGTTGGCATGCTGCTTGCCACCGTCGGCTTCTTCTTCGCCCTCAGCAAGTTCTCAGACTCCGGGCGCGGCTCCACCTACCACCACCGCACGCTCGGCATCGTGGTCATGATCCTCGCGTACTGGCAGCTCGTCAACGCCGCTGTTCGCCCAAAGCCCAACGGCGGCACCACCAGGACCGTGTGGGAGACCGTGCACTGGCTCTCTGGCCGTGTCGCTGTTGCTCTTGGCGTCATCAACGTCCTCGTTGGCATCGAAGTCCTGCATGAGGTCACAGGCGACAACCGACGCGTCTGGTTCGTCGGCTTTGCCACGACTTTTGTCATCGTCACCATTGTTGCGGATGGCTTTGCGCGCCGTGTTCTGCACAAACAGAACGCAGAGCGCAAGACATCCATCTCGCAGGCGCCATTCTCCGAAGAGCCCGTGCACCTGGGCCAGTTTGACAACGAGCCGTACAACGCAAAAGTGTCCAACATTTAATCCAAGCACTTCGTCCTCATGCGCACTCGCATGCTGTGATCGTGCAGCTCTTCTGCTTGCATGCTGATGCGCAAGACGTGCGACACGTAGGTGCGTGCCGCCCCAACATCCCCCCGTCCCCTTTTTCCGTTTGTCTCCTCCTGACTTTTTTTTTCCCATTCCATACCCTAAACACCCATCTTTGTCCTCCTCCGTTCGTTTACACGCGCCCTTGCTCGTGACCTTTGCGTCACCCGTTGTCTGGTCCGCTATTTGCTCCACCTCTTGCTTCCCGTTCTTGCCTCTCGTTGGTGGCTCCTCGTTATCCTGTTGCCACATTTGTTGCGTTACCGTCTCTCCTCCGCACATTCTCTCCAATTGACCCGCTCAATCGCGGTGCCTGCCTCTCACTCCCAAGCAGTTGTCGCACGGTTGCTGCCGGCTCGACCACAACCACACACCAACCCTCAACCGTTAATAGAACAACAACAAAGAAACTATGTGATGACGAGAATGATGCACATACACTCACACACACACACACACACACACACACACTCACTCACGCACACGCACGCACACACACACGCACACACACACACTCACACACGCTCACGCACGCACACACGCTCACGCACTCACACACGCGCGCGCGCAGCTGGCAGTGTTTTGATAATTTATTCTCTATCGTGCGAGCAACAACAGTTAGGAGTCAGTGATGATGAAAATCACCAGGGGCAGATTAAGAACACACACGTACACACACACGTACGCAATACAAGTTTCATAGATACAACGACAAAGTAGGATCACAGCACCTGCACACGTGCAATCACGCGTGCGAGCAATGCTGGCAATCACAGACACACATGTACGCACATGTGTGTGCGTTGGAGGTGATTCGTTAATGAATGAAGCCGAGTGTTGGTTACATGAGCGCCAACGCGTACGCGCTGGCCCACAAGTGAGAGGAAAGAGCTGCACCCGCGATTTCAGAGCTCGTCCTTCATGTAGAGCAGCATGTACGCCGGTTTGCTCAGCACCTCCGCCGCCGTCACGGGCGTCAGCGTGTCGTCGTCACAGCAAACCCACTGCTCGTGCTGTGGTTGGTGTGTGTGTGTGTGTGTGTGTGTGTGTGTGTGTGTGTGTGTGTGTGTGTGTGTGTGCGTGTGTTGCAGTCAGCGAACGTGCAACAGAAATGACGCAAGTACGTAATGAGTGACCCCTTGCTGTCGGGGCCCCATTAGAAATGAATCCGCTTACGCTAACCCTGCGCCACCAATACGCGAGGTTTCATCAATGTCTCTCCAGCCGCGATACCGAAGGCCTCCGTCATGTAATGCAATGCGTGTCGATACAAGGGGTGCCCCCCTTCAGACATTTACTAGAAGTGACCTGTATACGTTGCTTCGGCGAAGGCTAACACACGACACGACCGACCGACACACACACACACACACACACACACACACACACACACACACACACACACACACACACACACACACACAATAAGACACGGGTGGCGCACCGGGTGATTGAGGCGAATGTAGCAGATGTAGTGACCAGACTCAATCTTGCCAATGTGCACAACCACACAGTACAGCGAGTACATGATGGGAGCATGGGCGCTGTGGGCCATTGCGGCCGTGTGTGCACCGCCTCCACTCTGCACCAGATACGGACGCATGTCGATCGATGTAGGAAACCTGACGCACATAGGGGACACACAAGCACACACGCACATATTGCACGAACGCAGGTGCATTCGGAGATGCATGTGAGCGGCTGAACATGCAAAGAAATGTCATAAACAGGCGCATGCACCACGCACAACAGAATGTCTGCGTGGAGGAGGGGGGGGGGGTAAAGCAACGGTCAAGCCACAACGCACTCGACAAAAGTTGTAATCTTCTGCAGGCGAGGAATGTGCTCAAAGCGTTTCAGATGGAATGTCAGCGTCTTCGGCGGTTGCGCAATCATCAGCTGTGCATGGACACGTGCAAATGAGAAGACAGAGACGGGCAAGCCGCGGGGGAGCCAATTGCACAATGTACAACGAAGCATGGCAACTAAACAGTGAACACACATACACACAAGCCAAAGCCACTCTGACCCAAACCAACAACACAACGCAACACAACACAGCACAACACAACGCAACGCAACACAACACAACACAACACAACAACGCCACACAAGAAGCGCATGCAAGACGTACGCGCTTCTGTGCGAGCTGGCGCGCTTGGCAGCGGGGGCAAAACACGCGGGCATCGGATCCCAAATCCTCTGGCGACGTGTAGCGCGCGAGGCATCCACGCAGCGACACCAGCGACTAGTCACACACACACACACAATCAGAAGCATGGAGGGCGTGAGTGGGAGTGGCGTCAGCATGTGTGGATGTGGAGGGATGTATGTGTGTGTGTGTGTGTGAGAGAGGGAGAGAGAGAGAGGAAATGGAAGAGGTGAGTGAGATGAAATGGGGCTTGGCGAAAATAACTTCAATAACAAGAAAGAATGAGAGACCGTGCTGACATGCATGCGCACTTGAACAGCTGACTCACGGTTGGCGAATCGTGGGTTGAAGGTCTACGGTGTTGATGTTATCATGCACCAGGGGAACATACCGTGAGCACATGCGCAGAGCAACACACATCCAACAGCATGGACAAACAAAATCACACAAACAAAACCACACAGCACACAAACAACCACATAACGCAGAAAATACAAGGCAAGGTAAACAAATAACCAACCAACTAATAAGCAAGACAAACAAACACAACCAGCTAACAAGCAAACAAAGGAACAACCAACCAACCAAACACAACTAACAAACGAACACGTGCATGACCTGATGCCGAGTGAGATGTCGTAAAAGGGCTCGTGTGTGGACGAGACATTGTCGCAGCGCCTACAGATCACATCGCTCTGCATGAGGCCCGTGAACACGGATCGCACGACAGAGGGCTGCTTCGACAACAGGTGCATGGCTAATGTTGACCACCGCACAAGACGCAACATACATGTGAGAAGGTGCAGCCGTGTGCGAGCAGGAACAGTGATCACATGCACACAACCATGTGCGGAAACACGTGTGGGCAAACATGCCTGTCCTTGTGTCATGCACGTGCACGTGCACATGCACAACCATTCCACCACTCAAGAGCATCACAACACGCAAACGCATCACACACGTTCGTCTGGCGGGCGGAGGTGTCGATGAAGACGGTCGAGGAGTGCGATGAAGAACTCGTGGCAGTCGTGCTGCGCATACCCGGCCAGTTGGCGCAGGTGCTGCCGTCGTCGTCGTGGCGATGGGTTGTGTGTGTGTGTGTGTGTGTGTGTGTGTGTGTGTGTGTGTGTGTGTGTGTGTGTGTGTGTGTGTGTGTGTGCGCGCGTGTGTGTGTACGTGCGTGAGTGTGCGTGTGGGTGTGCGTGAGTGTGCGTGTGAGTTTGCGTAAGTGTGAGTGAGTGTGTACGTGTGAAGTGTGAGTGTGTGTGTGTGTGTGGAGAACCATGCAAGCAAGGAAGGATAGGAGTTAACCACGCGTCAACACTGCTACAACCAAACGCACAATACACATACAAAAAAGCATACACGCACACAAACGCACACATACACGAAGGCGCAACAGAACGCACCTTCCACACAGCATAGAGCATGTTCGTCGGCGCAAGCTGCTGACGGTTTCCAGTGTACATTTCCCTGCAGCAGCAAGAGGTCACCGCGTGTGTATGTGTGTGTATGTGCGTGCGTGTGTGTGTGTGTGTGTATGTGCGTGTGTGTGTGTGTGCGTGCGTGTGTGTGCGTGAGTGTGTGTGTTAGAGTGGGAGAGGCAGAGAGGCAGCGCGCGCGCTTGCAGTTGCTTGTGAATGTGTGCGCATACTAAAGCGTGTTAGCCAACATGTGTGAACACAACATGATACGACTGACTGCACGCATGAGCAACGGAACAGCCGCACATTGGAGCACTCACGAGAAGAAGTCAGAGAGGAGGCACGCAAGACACGTGTTGGGGGCGGTGTGATCGCCTGTAAAATGCACGACAAGAAGGGATTCATGTCGGTTAGATTGAAAGCACAAGAGAATGTGGCAAGCGCACACACATGCACACACATGTATGCACACACACACACATACACACACGTAGTACCACGCACACACGCGCCCACCGTGCAACACATGCACGCACACACACACACACACACACATGAGCACGACAACGCGAGGAATCAACAAACCCCCATTCCAACAGCGGACCTGGTGATCGAATGCACACACGCGGGACGTGTGTCATTTCTTCGCTGTCGTCGGTGAATTGCACGTCGTACACATGTGCAGACTGCACACGCGTGATGACGG
>NW_004754927.1:1958294-1959308 GCF_000188695.1 Salpingoeca rosetta | reverse complement strand
TGCCCAGACTGATGCATGTGGTCCGCGTAATGGTGCAGGCAGGTGATGTGGACGCAGTCAAGACAGATGAACGTCATGTGCTGTTCTGCGACGTTACACGTGTCACAGGCGACCGGGTGGGGACCACGGCCGCCCGCCCCCACTGCCACCTCCAAAGGCAGCGGGGGCGGCTCTGCTGTTGCTGTTACTGTCCGTGCGGAAGGCGAGAAGCGACGACATGTCGGATGCGTGCGGAGTGGCGCTCTGGGCCCTGGACGGGGGCTCGCTGTGTGCGGGCGGCAGGAGATCGCTGAGCCCATCAATCCCAAACAGGTGGCAGGAGGCGGGCTCGAGCAAATCCGGTGGAGGGGAGTGCGCATGCTGGTGCAGCGACGATGTGGGGTGGTGTAAGTCGGCGCTGGCGGTTGCACGCGCCATCACATCGTCGTCGTTGATGGAGGAATTGCCCAGTGTGTTGGCCGCGTGCGCTGCTTGCACTGAGGGCTTCAGCAAATGAACGTAAGCCTTGAGCACGTTGATGGCCTTTGGCCGCTCACATGGTTGGAGATGCTGGCAGGCCATGACCGCACTGCTTTGTGCTCTTGGTCTTCTTGTCTTTTCCCTGTCTTGTGCTGCGCACGTGGTGTGTGTGTGTGTGTGTGTGTGTATGTATGTGTGTGTGTATGTATGTATGTGTGTGTGTGTGTGTGTGTGTGTGTGTATGTGTGTGTGTGTGTATGTATGTATGTGTGTGTGAAGGGGGGGTTATTGTTGTATGCGTGTGACTCCGTATGCGTGCGCAACCCAGAGTGTGTCAAGTGTGATGTATCTGTGTGCTGTTTGGTTCGTTGCAGTTTGCACGCGTGTCACACGCTCCCTCAACCAAGTGCACAAGCACTGAGAGCGCGCACGTGTGTGTGCGTGTGTGTGTGTGTGTGTGCGGTGAAGTTGCTGAAGCTGCCGCTGAGTGTGGTGGCTCGCGATTTGGGCTGCCTGGCTAACTGGAGCGACGAGCAACTCGTTGCTGCTGCTGCT
>NW_004754927.1:1948433-1958194 GCF_000188695.1 Salpingoeca rosetta | reverse complement strand
ACAGGTCTGCCCAAGATTGCTCAGACCGCGCAACCCGAGACCTGCACATGTGCACACGCCAGCAGTGGTGAAGATGTCAGCAAATTGTGGCAACAATGTCGCGCTCGGTTTTGCGCACTCAACACACACATGTGAACACACACGCATACACACACACTAGCACACACTAGCACACACTAGCACACACACACACACACAATACACACATGACGCACACGCGACACAGCACTGACCAAAGTGGGAGTGGGACGAGAGGATGGTGTTTGCCTGTGGCGGTGGCGGCGGTGTGTACGATTTTGGACTTCCAGACGACAGCGACGCTGGAGAGACAGATGTGTTGCGCCACTGCTCCCGCTTGTGCTGGTGCGGCAACGACGACGACGACGACGGTGGCGGTGCACTGCTTGTTTCTTGCTGGTGGTGCTGGTGGTGCTGGTGGTGCTGGTGGTGGTGCTGGTGGTGCTGGGAGTATGGGTTGTGGCGGCGGCTGTTGCTGTTGGTGGTGCTGTGGGCGTTGTCTGCGCGCGTGATGGCAGCAGCGTCGGCGAATGGGGTTGAGCCATCAAGATTCACCGGTGCCTCGTACTCATCAGCACGGTGCTGTTGATGCTGGTGATGGTGATGGTGGTGATGATGATGGTGCAGGGATGCGCTTGTATCTGACCCTGCCCCGCTGTCAGCGTTGCTTGTTGTGCAAAACACACGCAGGCCGTCTTTGCTGTCGTGGGAGGACGACGAGCAGGGGCGGTGGTGGCCCCACGTGTGCGGACACGGGAGCAGACCACACCCATCTGAGTTGTAGCGGCTGCAGGTCTGCAACACGGTGTCATCGCACAGGTTGTACGGCACATCCTTCGCCAAATACAGCCTGGGTGTGTGTGGGTGTGTATGTGTGTGTATATGTGTGTATATGTGTGTGTGTGTGTGTATGTGTGTATGTGTGTGCGTGTGTCAGAGTCACCTCGCTCATGACAAGATGCACATGTAAAAGCGCCACTCACACACACACACACACACACACACACACACACACACACACACACACACACACACACACACACACACACACACACACACACAGAGCGCTCACTCACTCACGTACACGTGGCATCACAAAGAGGCTTACGTTGCAACTTCGATGGCGTGTGCGACAATATCGCTGTATGTGAAATCGGCACAGCTGGCGCAGAAGAGCTGGCGGTGATCTGGGGCGAGGAAGAAGCTGTGGCCAGACTGATGCATGTGGTCCGCGTAATGGTGCAGGCAGGTGATGTGGACGCAGTCAAGACAGATGAACGTCATGTGCTGTTCTGCGACGTTACACGTGTCACAGGCGACCGGTGGGGACCACGACCGCCCGCCCCCACTGCCACCTCCAAAGGCAGCGGGGGCGGCTCTGCTGTTGCTGTTACTGTCCGTGCGGAAGGCGAGAAGCGACGACATGTCGGATGCGTGCGGAGTGGCGCTCTGGGCCCTGGACGGGGGCTCGCTGTGTGCGGGCGGCAGGAGATCGCTGAGCCCATCAATCCCAAACAGGTGGCAGGAGGCGGGCTCGAGCAAATCCGGTGGAGGGGAGTGCGCATGCTGGTGCAGCGACGATGTGGGGTGGTGTAAGTCGGCGCTGGCGGTTGCACGCGCCATCACATCGTCGTCGTTGATGGAGGAATTGCCCAGTGTGTTGGCCGCGTGCGCTGCTTGCACTGAGGGCTTCAGCAAATGAACGTAAGCCTTGAGCACGTTGATGGCCTTTGGCCGCTCACATGGTTGGAGATGCTGGCAGGCCATGACCGCACTGCTTTGTGCTCTTGGTCTTCTTGTCTTTTCCCTGTCTTGTGCTGCGCACGTGGTGTGTGTGTGTGTGTGTGTGTGTGTGTGTGTGTGTGTGTGTGTGTGTGTGTGTGTATGTGTATGTGTGTGTGTATGTATGTGTGTGTGAAGGGGGGGGGGGTATTGTTGTATGCGTGTGACTCCGTATGCGTGCGCAACCCAGAGTGTGTCAAGTGTGATGTATCTGTGTGCTGTTTGGTTCGTTGCAGTTTGCACGCGTGTCACACGCTCCCTCAACCAAGTGCACAAGCACTGAGAGCGCGCACGTGTGTGTGCGTGTGTGTGTGTGTGTGTGCGGTGAAGTTGCTGAAGCTGCCGCTGAGTGTGGTGGCTCGCGATTTGGGCTGCCTGGCTAACTGGAGCGACGAGCAACTCGTTTGCTGCTGCTGCTGTCGTGTGCGGTAAGTGTTTGTGCGGGTGGTGGAGGACACGGCGAAGGCACGACAGAAACGATTCCCACCCCAACCAACGCAACCGCGATGCGAACACAATTTATCCTGTCGCTTGTTTCGCTCGCAAGCAACGCGCATCGTCGCCAGCCAGCAGCCAACCGCCCAACCCAAGCCAACAGAATAAAACAAACAACCACAACGCATACAAATACAACAGCACAACTCACCTCCTCCCCCCCCCTGCCTTCACCTGCACCTGCACCCCACCCCCTCCCCCTCCCTAAACCAAAGAAAGATTATAAAAATGGGCCAGAGGGCAAGCCGGGATGCGTTTGATCCATCCAAGTCTGGACCAGCAAACATTGGGCAGCAAGGAACATGGAGGCCGCGGGAACAAGTCACCCGTGCACCAACAGTCGGCAGCGCACGCACATCCGTCGTGCTCAACGCCAACAACACTGACGACGACGTCGTCTCTGTCCGCTCCTCTGTTGCAGCCAGACACGACCCAAAACAACAGCACCAGCAACAACGGCAGCAACAACAACAACAACAACGCGATGGCCAATTGAAGAGGCTGGCCCCAACACAACAGCAACGCCAAGCTGAGCTGGCAGCGCTGCCATCGCACTTGGAGGGCAGCATCGAGATTCGCCCCTTGGATGTGACCGCGTTCGTGGACCTGCCCTTGCGCGCATCAGACCCTTCAGATGCAGCGCTGCACCCGGACTGGAACCGGTGGAGCAACATCTTCCCCAACTACGTGAGCCAGGTCCTGCTGCACCCTTCAGACATGACATATGTCAACGCCAGCTGGGTCCGCAGCTACTCTCCAGACAAGGCCTGCGAATACATCGCAGCAGAGGTGAGATCACACCCTCACTGTGCGTGATGCTGTGCGCTTCGCTTGTTCGTTCATCTTCATCCTTGCTTATTTGCTTGCTTGTTTGCTTGCATGCAAGCAAAACACTGCAATTGCGCTTGCGTTGGTATTCCGCATGTTGCCATGGGCTGTCGGGTGCTGCCATAGCTGTACTTCTGTTGTGCCTCACAGTCGAACACAACCACACACGCGCGTGTACTGCACTCTCTCATCAACGCAACCGCACCCTCTGTTCTTTTCCTAGACACCGTCGCTGACGACACTCCGGCCGTTCCTGCAAATGATTTGGAACCACAACGTCGGCTTCATGGTGCTCTTGGCCGAAATTGGACAGCCTCATGGTCAAAAGTATTGGCCAAGCAACGTGAGTGTGCTCTCCTGGCTCACCCGCCTCTCCAACCAATATGATGACGCTTACGCCCATTTGCACAACTAACAAACAGACAAACAGTTGCACACGTGCGGCACAAACACATGCACAACGTATCCCCCAGAGCACACATTCAATCAGCCGCTGTACGTGCAACCAACTCACCTCCCCCTCCCCTCCTTCTCACCTCACTCTCGATTACGTGCAGGTCAATCAAACCATGCATATGGACGACATGTCTGTGACGCTTGCGGAAGTGGATGACAGCAAGGACTGCTACGACCGGCTTGTGCTGGACTTTGAGCACGCCTCGGGTGCTACGCGCGAGGTAGTGCTGTACTGGTACCACGCCTGGCCCCCCGCCCCCGGCGGCGTCCCTGCCACATCAGATGGCGCCCGCATGTACCCGCGGCCGCTGGTGGAGATGATGCTGACGGTGCGAGCAGATCGACGCAAGACAGACCGGCGCCGCACGCCGCTGCTCGTGCACTGCAACGACAGCGTGTCCCATACGGGCGCCTACATTGTCTTGGACCAGGCATTTGACTGCATTGAGGAAGGGCAGCCTGTGGATGTGGTGGATCTTGTGGCGCGCAGCAGGGAGGATCGCATGGGTATTGTCAATGCAACCGCGCTCGCTCGGTTCGTGCAGGAAGCGGCACTCCAGTATGCATTCTACTTTCTCAAGTCGCATCCCGAGACGCCAGGGGTCGTCTTCATGCGCACGCCCGGCAACACGCCGAAGCACCAGCTCGAGCAGCGCTTCACAAAGCACAGGTGTGTGCCTGCGTGTGCGCGCGCGTGTGTGCGTATGTGAAAGTGAGCGTGAGAGAGAGTGTGTGTGTGAGAGCTGATGTGTGCTGTGTTGTGTGTGTGAAAGACATTGTGTGCTGTGTTGTGTGTCTGCGTCTGTGTCTGCGTCTGTGCCTGTGTCTATGTCTGTGCTTTGGGTTTGTTTCCTGTGCTCACACGTTGTGACGACGCCGTGTATTTTGTTGTTTGACATTGTCAGGTTGGAAGACGGAACGCAGGTGTTTGTGCTTCTCTCCGTGGAAGACCCGCCGGCAGCGTCTCTGCCGACAGACAAGCTGGTGTTGACCCCGCAGCCATTTGACGACCACGACGGCCACGATCTTGCGCACCACATGGCCGCAGACGCATCCATGCCGCTGCACATGCAGCCATTCTTCAAGTCCAACTTCAGTCGCTCCCAGGTGGAGGACCTGTTGAAGAAGAGTGCAGAGGCATCGTTCCTCGTGTCGTCGTCGGCACTGCGTCCAGACAGACTCCTCCTCTCCTGCACCAGCGGTGGACGCGTGTACCACACGCTCTTGCACCATCGCCGCAACGACGGGCATGGGGAGGCTGCGTTTGCCGTGGATGTAGATGACGACACACTCACGTTCCCAACAGCGGTCGACGCTGCGGCGTGGCTGATTGGCGAGGTGCAGGCTGCACAGCACGACGGCACGCAGGCGGAGCATGGGCAGGGGATAGGAGTGGTTGCTGCTGATCTGCACGAGCTTCGGCTTGATGATGATGACGGCGATGGCGAGGAGGACATGGACGGAACAGATGCGTGATGATCATGATGACGAAAATGATCACGATAATGATCATGATGATCATGATCGTGATGATGATCATGATGATGCTGTCAATGACAACCACTACAACACCACATATGTTCCCACTCGCTTATTGCCGCCAGCCCACGACGCTTCAACCGCACTCGCATACACCACGCATGTTTTTGCTCGCACATTCATTCGTTCATTCACCCCAGCCAGAGTCATACGACAGCAGTGAGCAGAGCCACCACAACCAGCAACAACAACAACAACAACAACAACAACAACAACAGCCACATGAGGACGCAGTGTCGTCAACAACAGCAGCAACAACACAAAAGTAGAAGGATTCACCCACACATGCATGTTTTCGCCCACAGTCAACCGTACACACGTGACACCACACCACCCACCAATACAACCCACGGCCCTACAAAGTGTAACACCCCACAGCAACAACAAAAACAACGCGTATGTGCTTGCACAACCACATGTGAAATGCGTGTGCATTTGCTGTAAATGCTCTATGTTCTGCGTGTGCATGATCCGTGGTGCTTGGCTCAGTCCCAATACTTGATTGATCCGTCCCAGCTGGCGGTGGCGACCTTGGAGGTCTCGTTCGGGTTCCACGCCACGTCGATGCACACCTTGTCGTGCGCCTTGAGCTTTCTGCTCGCGGCGCCATCATACACACCCACACCCACACGCGCACAGAGTGGACACCAATAAACCAAAGAGGGGACAACCACAGGGGGAGATGCATTGTTGTGGTGAGCGGGACGCGGTTGTGTGTAAAAACGGTCAAACGTACAGACGACGGGGAAGCCAGACACGCACAACAACACCACCAACACCAACAAACAACACCAAAAACACCAACAAACAACACCAACAACAACAAACAACACCGACACCACCACCAACAAACACCACCAGAATCGCCACTCACGTGTAGAGCTTCGTGGTGCGCCAGTCCCAGATGCACAAGTTGCCGTACGCATCGCCGCTGACAACGTATGTCCCGTCGGGCGAGAAGTGCACCCCGCACGCGTACCCAGCAATAACGTGACCTGAGAACACGAGACGGCAGTGGAGATGGAGCGATGGTCGGCAGCATGGCAAGAAAGAGAGAGTGTGTGCATATGTGTAAGTGAGTGCATGTGTGAATATGAGTGCGTGTAAGTGCATGTGTGAGTGTGTAAGTGCATGTGTGAGTGTGTGAGTGTGCCTGGCTGTGCGTCTATATTCGTGTGCAGACGCACCAACAAGATGAACACCAACTCACCCTTGAAGATCTTCTTGCGATTCTGGCGGAAGCGATCCCGCGCGCCAAACACGAGCATCTGGTTGTCCAAACTCTGCGCAACCATGTACTTGCCTGCAGGCAGTGTGTGTGAGTACATGTGTGTGTGTGTGTGTGTGTGTGTGTGTGTGTGTGTGTGGTGTGGGTGTGGTGTGTGGGTGTGGGTGGGTGGGTGTGTACATGTGTAAGAATGTGTGTGAGGCGAAAGGCAACGTTGTGTTGACAGACGGCTGCAAGCAACAACCAGCAGAGCAGCACACATGTGCATGCAGAAAATAAACCGCCACCACCATCACCACCGCCACCATCACCACCATCATCACCACCATCATCACCATCCCGAGCGCCGCACCGTTGGGGTGGACGGCAACGGAGGGCATCGAGTGCATGGACGGATCTGCAATGTACTTGATGTCCACAGGGATGTCCCACTCCCACACGCGCATCGACTTGTCGTCGGAGGTGGTCACCATGCGTCGGCCTTCCTCCACAAACGTGATCGTGTTCACCGCGCCAAGATGCCTGCAGTCGGGTGTTCGCACGGTTGCGAGGGAGGCGGGAGGGTACGTGAGGGTTGTGGCGTGAGTGACAGTTGATGGAGATGAAATCTGTGGGCCAGAGCAATCAACAGACAAGCAAAGACTTACGCACATACACACACACATACACACACACACACACAAATGCACACACACATGCACACACATGCACACACACACACAAACACACACACACACACACAAACACACACACACACAAGTATGCGCCCGCACCTGTCGTATTCCTGGACAATATCGCCAGTGTTGGTGTCCCAGCAGATGATTTTCTTGTCCGATGTGCCGGCAACAAAGAGATGCTGCTTGTCTTCGCTCGGGTGGAACTTGACGCAATATGGAACGTGGCGGTTGGTGAAGTGCCCGAGACACTCGCCCGTCTCCGTGTCCCACAGGCGAATGAGCTTATCGTATCCGCAGCTGAGGAAGCGCGTGCCGTCGTTGTTGAAGGCAATGTCGCGCACACCCTGCAATGGTGGTGGTGGTGGTGGTGGTGGTGGTGGTGGTGGTGGTGGTGGTGGTGAGACGAGAGACTCAAACACACAGGTGGAAGACACGCACGCATGCATATGCACGTGCACATACACAGACATACGACAAACACACGCACGTACACAAAAGCATACACGTACACACGCACATATACACGCATATACACGTACACATGCACACACAGCGTACATACATACATACAGCGAAGAGAGCACGCAACGAACCGCTGTGTGGCCGTGGTATGTGCGGATGAGCCTGCGCTGGCCATACACCTCCCACAGCTTGATCTTCCCGTCCATGCCCGCAGACAGCAGGAGGTGCGCCGACACGGGGAAGAAGCGAATGGCAGCAACACCCTTGGGGTGCCCCGGCCACGTGTGGATGAGTTTCTTTGGAAGGAAGCACTTGGCTGGCGCCTCGCCATACTGCACGCAGCCGTGGTGTGGTGTTCGGTTGTGTTGGGGGGGGTTGAGTTGGCCGTGATGGTGTATCAGTGTGAGCACGTGCTTTTGGTGTGTGGAAATGTGAATGTGTGTGTGTGTGTGTGTGTGTGTGTGTGTGTGTGTGTGTGTGTGTGTGTGTGTGTGTGTGTGTGTGTGTGTGTGTGTGTGTGTGTGTGTGTGTGTGTGTGGCGAAGCAAACCCAGATACAACAGGTGCACCACCCACGCGGCAGCAACTCCCATTCACAAGCGAACAACACACACACACACATGCACACAAACACACACACACACACACTCGCGGGTGCATCAATGCATGCAGGCAACGGACCTTGATGCCCTCGTGTTGCGGTGGATGGAGGAAGGAGCGGCCCTGGTAGTCGTACGCGTCCTTGACTGTTGACACACACGCACACATATGAAAAGCGCACGCGCAAGCATGAGCACACATGTGCAAGTGGTGAACAATTCATGTTTCTGGAAGGGGGATACAGCGGCAGCAACAACAACAACAACAACAACAACAACAACAACAACAACAACAACAACAACAACAACAACAACAACAACAACAACATCATCATCATCATCCTTCTTGTGTTCACCTGCAACAACAACAACAACTACTACTACTACTACTACTACTACTACTACTACTACTACTACTACTACTACTACTACTACTACTACTACTACTACTACTACTACTACTACTACTACTACTACTACTACTACTACCGAACGCACTGTGGAGGGTGGAGTGTTCCTTTGCCTCCTTCTTTGCCTTTTGGGCCTCATCAAGGCTCGCGTCGCCCTGTTCGCCCTTGCGCTTCTTCGCGTACTCATCAAGCACAGCCATCTGCTCCTCAGACGGCTTTGCAACGCGTGTCTCGCCCTCAAAGTCCGCCCAGGGGCCTGGTGACGGTGGTGGTGGTGAAGACAATGATGATCGTGATGATCGTGGTGGTGGTGAGCAGGTGAAGCGGAGTGTCAGCACAAGCCACAGCAGTGCGCAACCAAGTTTCAATAGCGTGCTACCAATCAGGTACAGAATCACAGCAGCAGCTGTGACGATGACAACCACAGGTACATTCAAATGCGCACATCCGCAACACCAAGCCGCAGCAGCATCAAGGGGAAAAACAGGACACCGCCAACGCCAACACGTGAGCCGTGATCCCACGTGCCAAGTGGCCGCAAGCACACGCACCCATGTAGTCGTCGATATCGCCTGGGTTGCCCTTCTTCTTGCGGCGGCGGCGGGAGCGTGACGCCTGCCCCGTTGCCAACGTCGCGCCTTGCTTGGCGGATGCACTTGACACATCACCAATGAACCTGTGTGGTGCGTGTGTGTGTGTGTGTGTATGTGTGTGGTGTGTGTGGTGTGTGGTGTGTGTGTGTGTGTGTGTGTGTGTGTTGTGTTTGCACGCAACGCGCGGGCGGGCGGAGATGAGGATGGTGTAGTCACGCGAAGGTATGTCGTCATTTGCATTCATCGGTGGAGTGAATGCAACGTAGGACATACATAAATGCAGATGTGTGCACCATGTGACAAACACGTAGCACGTGCGCACATATGCAAGAAAACACAAGCACACACACACACACACGCACGACACACAAACGACACACACGCACACAAGCACACACACACCACACACACACACACAAAAGCACACACCCACACACACGCGCGCGCGCGCGCCACTGACCGCTGCGATGCGACGTGTGTTGAGACGCTGGGGTCCACAGCGTAGCCTACCACCATACACAGGCCGAGTACACACCATGACATGCGCAGGCTTCAGTGGCAAGCGAATTGCAGCGGTGCACACAAAAGGCACGGGTACGACGTGGACACAAGCAGGCTGAACCACATGCAAGTACATGCAAGTACACACACACACACACACACACACACACACAC
>NW_004754927.1:1930933-1940933 GCF_000188695.1 Salpingoeca rosetta | reverse complement strand
ATCATCGCTCTGGTGCGGTGTGCGCAAGTCATCATCATCATCATCATCATCATCGTCAAAGTAATCGCCATCATCATCGTCGGCGTACTTGTTGTCTTCGTCACCAGCCAGCACCTACAGAGGGCAGTGAGCGATGGGGTGTGAAAGCAGCGTTGTGCATGAAGGAGACGGAGACATGGCAGCAGCAACAAGCAGATGAGAACAGTTTGTGTATGTGTGTATGTGTGTGCGTGCGTGTGCGTGTGTGCGTGTGCGTGTGTGCGTGCGTGTGTGTGTGTGTGGCCGTGATGGGAGGGGTGGGCTAAGCAGGTGTACGAGCTGATGTGAGCACACAACACAGCTAGTGCACGGACCGCATTGAGGTAGTCTTCAAATACGCCGGCTTCCTCGGCCCCTTGGTCCACGGCGAGCGTGTCATCATCGAGCGCCTCCACAACATCGGGATCCCAGTCAAGACGCGGCCCGCTGTGTGGCGCTGCGCGTGCAAGCAGACCAACCTCCTCTTCACCAACAGAGGGCAGCACCTCCTCCGGCAGGCTCAGTTTATCGTGCTGCACCACGCCCTGTCGCGCAAGGTACTCGAACTTGGATTGCTCGTCCACAAAGTACGTGTCTGCCCCGGGTGCGCCCGGCTCGCGCAAGTGCTGCAAGTAGTCGTAGTCGTCATCGTAGTAAATGCCGTACATCTCAGGCCGCTCGTTGGAGTTCCTAACAGCATGCATGCGTGCATGCGTGCGTGTGAGGGGTGTGCATGTATAAGTTCATGTGCATGTGAGTGAGTGTGTGCTTGTGTGAGTGAGTGAGTGAGTGTGTGTGTGTGTGTGTGTGTGTGTGTGTGTGTGTGTGTGTGTGTGTGTGTGTGTGTGTGTGTGTGTGTACACACATGTGTGCGGATTGAGACACAAAGTGCTGCACAGAAGTACAGATCTGGCGACCAGTTCGCAGCAACGCATCTGATCAATATGCGCGCCACCCCAAATGTAAGCGCCACTCCAAATGCAAGCACGCCCACGGCCGCCGCCACGTTGGGCCAAGCTCACGTGTCTTGTTGATTATCGTCCTGGTCAGAAGCATGGCCACCCTCATCAAGGTTAACGTGTGTGTTGGAGACGGCGCGGCTGGAGGCGTGCGGGTGTTGCCGACCGAGGCGAGGGCGCCCTTGAGGTCGCTCCTGCTCTTCTTGGATGGGGAGTCCAAGCTCCGGGAGTTGTGTATGGGAGGTTGCAGACGATGCTGCCGAGGGTGCGGATGCCTGACCCGGCTGGCGGGTTTTGCGGGCCTCGCGGCGTTTGCGGCGCGCCGCGTTTCTCGATTCCACCGGCTGCAGGACATACTGTGATGCGGTGGGGTCTGCAGCGCGTGGGTCATGTTGGCTGCGATGCACCAGCGTGAACGTGAACGTGTTTGGATCATTCTTGTCAATGAACTTGCGCCCTTTGCTCTTCTTCCCCATGGTGACGGTGCTCTGTCTGTGTGTGTGTGTGTGTGTGTGTGTGTGTATGCCGTGGCTGTGTGGGTGTCCTTTCTCTTGTTCCACGTGCTGCAGGCAAAATGATTTTGCAAATTTGCAAAGGGCACAATTTATTGCGTTGCACTTTGCCGCAATACAAAGACGAACAAGAAGACACACGCACACGCACACACACACCGAGAGACAGCAAGATTGAACGTGCACATGAAGAACGTGCGTCATAGGTGAACAAGCACCCAACATACAATTGAAAAGCAACGGTCAGCAGCCAGCCACACAACCAACCACAGCATAACTCACTACCTTCAGACACTTCTTTGACAACAAACTAACAACATAAACAACAAAACCAAGTGAGCAGTGTCAAGCGGACAGGTACTGATGCACTGGCTGCGCTCTACTGCTGCTTGTGGTAGGTGACGACGCGCAGGCCCGTCTCCTCTTCGATGCCCAGATACCGCAGCGTCGTGCAGCGCTCCTCATCATCAACGTACTCGACCACAAACAGCAGGCATTCGCTGTCACTGCTGCAGTCACTCACGCACTGATCAACTTCGCCATCAGCGTACGTGCCAATGTGGAACAGCGGGTTGGAGTAAGCGCTGGTGACGAGATCACCGTCACCGGGGACCTGGCAGTCGGCGTTCGCCACCATCTCAATCGTGAAGCCCGCATACTCTGTGCATGCATACGCAGACGTCGTCGTGGTGGTCGTCGTGGTGGTCGAGGTGGTGCCAGGCACAGGATAGCCAGTGCGGGCGTAGCTGGACGAAGTCACGGTCGTCTGCTGCGCGTACCCGAGATCATTCAACCCAATGCACAGGAACGAGTCTCCTTGCGTCTGTAGGTAGAAACCGACACACGCCGTATTCTGCAGGCAGTGGTCGGAGCAAGCAGAGTACGCCGTAATGCTGTCCGTGTCCGAGTACGTCACCTCAAACTCCTGGGCCGACGGCTCAAATGCCGTGCTGAACCGGAAGCCAGGGTTGAAAAAGCCCTCAGACGAAAATGCCAACTCGAACGGGGCATCGCAGGAGTACGGATCCGCACCTGCACATAATCGCAAGATGAAGCGGCATGAGAATCAACCGCAGCTCACACATACAACAGCCCGCAAACAAACACGAACACGAACAGCCGCAAACAAACAGACAAACAACAGCCATCACCACCGCAGCAGCAAGAACACCAAGAGCATCATCGCAGCAGGCAGCAACCTACCGTGATATGCCACATTGATTTCACACACTGATGGGATCTTGGCAGTACAGGAGACGTCGTTCCACTCTCCAGCCAAGGCATTGCGACCGGACAAAGTGTGCATGCTTGTGCAGTCTTCCTTCTGCAGGTAATCATTCGGCTCGCCAGAAGCCCAGTTGGTATAGTTGAAGGAAGAACCATCCACCCACTGGAACGCAGCAGCAGAGTGCTCATCACCCTCTGGCACAAACCCGCCAAGCCACCGCGCCTCAATAACAGGGTTGAGGTTGAAGATGGCATCATTCTCTGCATCGTTGCTGACGCTCGCCAGGTTGCCACCGAGCTCAAGGCAGTTGACCTGTGCCTTGCTAAACGTCATGGGAGTCTCGATGAAGGCAAACACAGAATCGCCAACCTGAGTGGCAACATCAAAGGCTGCAAGTCAAAGAGCATGGACAGGGGGCCAAGAGCACATCGTACGCGTCAGTAGGGCACGTGTCATGACGGACTTTCATCCCAATGTAAGCGGCATAGAGGTAGAAACCGATTCGATCGAAGCAAAGCAAACCAAACCAAAGCAAAGCAAGGCCAAATAAACACCGCAACGTACCGAGGCACTCGAGGTCGCATCCGCCAATCCATACCCCTTGCTCCGTGCACTTGAACATGTTCGAGCCTTTGGTGAAGAAGGGTGCGTCGCAAGACAGCTCACAGGTATCGCCAAGCTTGGTGTTAGAGCACTGGGACGTAATGT
This sequence comes from Salpingoeca rosetta, assembly GCF_000188695.1. Taxonomy (NCBI): domain Eukaryota; class Choanoflagellata; order Craspedida; family Salpingoecidae; genus Salpingoeca; species Salpingoeca rosetta. The sequence continues at coordinate 1,937,508 of NW_004754927.1, read as the reverse complement.
TGTCCGGCAGCCCAGACGGCATTGGACCACAGTCAACGGGATCGCATGTCAAAGTGCCTTGCCACTCGCCAGTCTCATCACAAGTAAAGACGCCCTGATCTGCATCGCCATTGGACACATAGCCCGCCCGGCATCCAATTTCGCATACGTCTCCAAAGCGGAAATCAAGACACGCGTCCTGCTGGGCCTCGGGATCAAGGTTAGGCACGAACGGCCCGCAGCTGACGCGCTGGCACGTCGGGCTCTCGCTCCAAGCACCATCAATCTTGCACGTCATTGTGTGCACGCTGCCACCAGTCGACAGCTCATACCCAGGTGGACAAGTGACGTTGGCGGCAGGACACCGGTTGCCGTCAAGAGCACATTCTTCGCTATCGCTGGCAAGTGTCACAAACTCATCAGCAAGCGCATCGGAGATGCTCCCACAAGAGATGTGCACACAGTCAAGCGCCCCCTGCCATGATCCAAACGGACCACAGGTGAATTCAGCAACTGCCGAGTCAGTGGATGACACATTTGATTCGGGTGAGGGCTCGTAGCCCGGGACACAAGTGGCAGAGCAGGTGGATGTGAAAGTCGACGACGCGCAGTTCACACTTGCAAATGCGTCAGAAATGAAATCTGAGAGTGACCCGCAGTCAACAGGCTGGCACGCAAGGTCGCCCTGCCACATGCCGTCAGTGCCACACGTAAACGTCGTCGACGTGCCAGACACAGGCTCATACCCGGCATCGCAGCTCGCCTCGCAGTCGTCGCCAGTGTACACCGTGCTGCCGCTGCACGTCGCACCACCGTTCGTCACAGTGATCGTCGACCCGCAGTCAACAGGCTGGCACGCAAGGTCGCCCTGCCACATGCCATCAGTGCCGCACGTAAACGTCGTCGACGTGCCAGACACAGGCTCATACCCGGCATCGCAGCTCGCCTCGCAGTCGTCGCCACCGAAAGCCGTGTCACCACCACACTCATTTGCGCTGGCGTTCACTGGCAAATCTGCGATTGTCGTGCCACAATCTTTTCTTGTGCAAGAAATTTCGCCGACCCACTCTCCGTCAGCTGTGCACGTGTAGATGCCGTCCTCTGATTCTTGTGTTGTCTCGTACCCTGGTGCACACGCTGCGTGGCAGGGCTGTCCGCCATAGACGGTGCTTGCGGAACAGTCTGCGACGGTGTTGTTTGGCAGGTCTGGCGTCGGACCGCAGTCAACAGGGTTGCACGTCATGCTGGCGGTCCAGAGCCCGTCTGTGCCACACGTAAACGTCGGGTCGCCTTGTAGTTCGAACCCCACATCGCATTGCGCCTCACAAGCCTGTCCCTTGTAGCGGGTGTCAATCAAGCTGGAGCAGTCTGCCGTGGCGTTTGCTGGTAACGTGGTGACAACAGGACCGCAGTCCACCGGCTCGCAGGTTGGCCCACCCACAAGGATGCCCTCGTTGCTGCAGGTGATCAGGACTGGGTTCTGGGGCTCGAAGCCGGCCTCGCACCGCGCATTGCACTGGTCGCCCGATGGCACGGGCAGCACGCAATCCGTTTGCAGCATGGCGTCAAGGCCAAGCCTGGAGGAGCACAAGACTGTGCAAATAACAAGCAAATGATACACAATGCCGAGAACACCCCGTGCAAATATTGCGTGAGGTGTGTTGATGCGCGTGAACTGACTGGTGTGTCGCTGTCACGAGCGCACGATCCAAAACCTTAAATGAGTCACGCAAGCTCCACCTGCACACACACACACATGTGGTGTCACGAGCTTCAACAACGTGATCCACGCGGTTGGTAGGCGCACTTACTTTTGCGTTCGCAGACGATAGACTTGCGCACGGAGCAGTCAGCATCGTTCCAACCAGATGATTGTCCCGGCTTTGTGGGATGCCCCTGGCTCAGACAAAACTCTTCGCCGTTGAAGTTGTTTGGCTCGTTCTTCTGGAAGAGGCAGTCAACGCCGAAGGTGCAATCGTCGTAGAACGTGTCGTTTTCGAAAGCGATGCCTTCGCTGCCATCAACCCAGGTCACCCGCAAGGGGTCCTGTAGCAGGTGTGCACCGAGCCACACGGACTCTGTGAGATCCCGCGTGAGTGAATCGATGAATTCGTTCTCTTGACGTGTGTCGACCACAGGAAGGTCGGCACCGAGGCTCTGGCAGAATGCGCGCGCCTCGTCAAAGTCCACGCTTGTGTCCTTGAAGAGGTATTCTGACCCCTCGTAGTAGTGCCAGCCTGCAAACACAGCCAAAACAAACAATTGCATGTGCATGTGGTGAACATGAGGGGTTCAGGGGAAGTGAAATGCATTGGCACGCGGGAAGTGCGTGTGCGTGTGTGTGTATGTGCGTGCGTGATGGACAGGACGTGTCGAACGCACGCAAAAGAAACAAAACACACACACACAAAAAGTGTGTGCATGACATATTGTGCACTGCGAACGCCAGAGGGGCAGTGGGCCACACGCGCACGAATACACGCGCACGCAAGCTATCTCTCCCTCTCTGTTTGTCATGCATGTGGCAAGCCAAACGCTTTCTCTTGTCTAAGTAATTCCCTCCTCCTCAACATACGCTGTCACTCTTACCGGCAGGGTCAGCGAAGCGATAGACGCCAGTCACGTTAACTGGGTGCCCATCGCAAGGACCGCTCACGCATGTGGCATTCTGAGCTCTGCCGTCTGGGGCCACGATTGTCAGTGAGGCGTGGGCCAGCGAGACATCGTAGAGAGGGTGAGGGCAGCTGCCTGTGACGGCGTCACGGACGCACAGGATGGTGACCACACCCTGTGCCTGTGAGCAATTTCCCTCGGACTGTGCGCTGATGGTTGTCAGGCCAAAGTCCTCAACAGTGACTTGGGCGAAACCGGTGAGGCAGCAATCGCTGCTTGGATCGCAGGGGGTGCTGGCGATGGTGTGTGAAGCAAGGGCGAAAAGCCCGCCAAAGAGGACGGCAATCTTCGCCGTCAACTTCATGGCCGAATGTCTGCCGGCTGGTCGCGAGCTGTTGCTGTGGTACTCCGAACGAGAGGCGCGTACTCGGGGCGCCAATCGAGGCGGTGTGGTGCGTGAGATGCTGTTCCTGTGCTCACTCACTTGCAGCCAACAGCCGGTGCGCTTCCTTCCAGCACGTCAATGCTGTGTGTGTGTGTGTGAGTGTGTGTGTGTGTGAGTGTGTGTGTGTGTGTCTGCTCTGTCTGTCTGTCTGTGTGTGTGTGTATGTAATGGTTGGCCCGTTGATCAACAGACCAGACAAACGAGGCGTTATCAATGTGAACTGAAGGTTTAAGGGGGACACTGTCTGACATACATTGATGCAAAAGTTCAGGCGAGCGCCACCCCCACAGAAAGCTGTGGGCAACTTTCGCGGATTCCACGCCAAGGCAAATCTGACGTTGGACAAGGTGAATTTTGACCAGAGATCAAGCAAAAGAAGTGACGACGATGAGCGACGACACGTTTGTGACAGAGCCAGAGCTTGCCTCGTTGCTGTCGAGCATCAAGCACTTTGTTCCGCTGATTCCAGACGAAGTTGTGAAGCAGTGCCTGGCGACAGCCGGAGTGGAAACCGACGACGAGAATGTGTAGGTGTCCATGTTTTGTGTCTGTCTGTGCCTGCGAGAGAGACCTTGTGTCGTTGTGAGGGTGGGTGTGCATAAGTATGCATGGGTGCCTGTGTGTGTTGTGTTGCTGTGTGTGTCTGTGTGTGTCTGTGTCTGTGTCTGTGAGAGAGACCTTGTGTCGTGGTGTGCACAAGTTTGCTTGGGTGAAAGCGTCTGTGGTTCTGTTGATCTTCCGCCCCCGACGCTTGCTGCCCCTCTCTGATTTTCTTCCCGAGTGGCAACACACGCACACATCCTCGGAGATGCTCTTATTCTGCGAGGTTGTTTGCTACCGTGCATCGCAGCACCCCCGTAGTCACCCCACCCTCTGCTCTTTCTGCTCACCCCCTCTCCTCACTTGCTTCCAAATTCAACCTAATGGTTGCTGGTCTCGCTTTTTTTTTTTTTGATGGTTGACGTGATGACAGGATCAGACTAGTGTCGCTGGCAGCCCAGAAGTTCGTCTCGGATGTGGCCCGTGACGCGTATCGGTACAACCAGCACCGCCTCAACGATGCCAAGAAGAAGACAGTTGTAAAGGTGTGTGGTGTGTGTGTGTGCTGTGTTGCGTGTGTGTGCTGCGTTGCGTGTGCTCTGTGTGTGTTTGTGTGTGTGTGTGTGTGTGTGCTCTGTGTGTGTGTGTGTGTGCGTGTGTGTGGGGTGTGTGTGCGTGTGTGGGGGTGTGTGTGTGAATTTGCTTGTTCTTTGCATTGCTGGCGTGTGTTCCACATCCACAACCACTGCATTGTGAGCGTGTCGTTTGACACTCACAGCACCATCATGTATGGCGCCAGAGTGACCTCGTATAGCCGTGCTTGGTTCGGTTTGCTCACCCTGTGCTTGTCATTTCATTGTCATGGCTGTGCATCGGCTCTTCGTTATTCAGGATCGAGAGAACACGCTGACAATGGAGGACCTGAGCCACGCGTTAACAGACCACAACATGACAGTAGTCAAACCCCAGTACTATCTTTGACCCCCTCAACCGAACAGTTGTGTTGTGTGTATGTCGTGCCGTGTCGGTGCTGGGTGTTCTCATGTGTGTGTGTGTGTGTGTGTGTGTGTGTGTGTGTTGTGTGTGTGTGTGTGCTCAGGAAGCACTCAAAACAGGTTTATCCTTGTTGTTTCCTTCCATACATGGTGGTCTGCAGTTGGGCTTTGGTTATTTGAGCTTGAGTGAACGAATCAATACATCCCCCTTCCATGACATGACCCGAACCGCCACGATGGAATGGTGGTGATAGAGCACACACGCGCACACACACACACACATACACACGCACACACGCACACACACATACACACACACATACACATACACACACGCATACACACACAGCCTGCTTGCTTGCTTCCTTGCTTGACTATTTCTAGTTACCGGGGTACCAACCCGACCCGCTGCTTGTGCTGCTCCCGCATCTTTGCCGAGTCCTCCATCTCCCTCAGGCGCTCCTCTCGCGCGCGCCTCTTGTTCTCCTCCATCTGCTGCTGCCTCAGTGCCTGAAACTCCTCCACCAGTCGTCGCTTCTCCTCCCGCTCCTCCTCAAGCTTCTGCTCCCGCATCTTTCGCTCCTTCTCCTTTTCCTCCTTCTCCTCCATCCTGCGCTGCTCGTTTGCCTTCTGCTGCCGTCGCAGCTCTGCCAGCCGCATCTCCTCCTTCATCAGCCGCACGCGTTCCGCCTCCTCCTTCTGCTTCTGTGTGCGCTCTTCGAGTTCCCGCCGCCGCTCGTCCCGCCGCCGCTCCTCCTCGTCCCGCTGCTGCCGTCCTCGCTCAAGCATCTCCGCCACAAGCTTCTGCTTCTCCTGCATGAGCGCCAACCGCGCCTCCCGCTCCTCTGCATCCTTCTGCAGCTTGGCCTCCTGCCGCAGCCGCACGACGGCCCGGTTCCGCGTGTGCTCTGCGCGCGCCTTGCGGTCCGCAAGCTCTCGCTCAAAGAGCTGCGCCCGCAGGCGTGCCACGCTATCCGGCATCCCTTCCTTCACCAGCTCGGACACCTTCTCCTTTGCCCGCGCCGCGCGTGCTTCTGCAGAGTCGTCGTAGTCGAAGCTCAGCCTGGGGATCTCGTAGCCCATGTCGATGAGCTCCTCCACGCCCTTCAGTTTGGGCGGCGGGTAGTCCTTGTTGCGGGCGATGTTGTACTTCTCCAATGGGTCATCCAAGTCTTGGGCCTCGGCGGTGGGCTCCATTTCGCTCGTAGCAGCAGATGTTTCGGCGCGCGTACCTCGGTCGTCAGCCCCGTTGGTGGCCGTGGCTGTTTCTGCATCTGCGTTTCTTTCTCCTTGCCTGTAGTCGGCTGCGTCACCCGTTAGGCTCAGGTCCATGGGAAGCTCGCCCTCCGCCGCCAGCTTAGCATAACTGCCTGCGCTGCTGCTGGTGCTGGTTTTGCGTCTTGGGCTCGCGGCGTGGGATGGCCGCGCCTTGGTGACAACCGTTGGCGCGCGTGTGGGAGCTGCTAGTGTATGTGTCTGTTCTTGCGTGATGCTCTCGATGGCTCTGAGGTCACGTTGCGCAGTGGTGCTTGAGTGCATGAGCGAGAACATTCCCAGAATCAGGAAGATGCTGCCGAGCAGCACCAGCGCAAGCCTCAAACCTCCCTTTGTGGAAGACGAAGACGTGTGCGTGATGCGTGTGCGTGAGTTGACGTGCGTGAACGGAGGCGCGCGCGCGCGCGCGCGTGTGTGTGTGTAGCTGGTGTGTTGTGTGAATTGCGCGCGCAACCACAGCAAACAGACAAACTCATCCTTAGCCAACGCCTCTGTTCTCCCGTCCATGGAGCCATTGAAGCAGTGTTGTTGTGTGACGGGCTGAAGCCACCCCTTCACTCTGTCACTTACCGCAGCCATGACGACTCAAGCTCGCTAAAAGACCACGCTTGCGCGTCTGTAAGGTCCTGTATAGTGGTTGTGTGTGTGTGTGTGTGTGTGTGTGTGTGTGTGTGTGTGTGTGTGTGTGTGTGTGTGTGTGTGTGTGTGTGTGTGTGTGTGTGTGTGTG
>NW_004754927.1:1917883-1927883 GCF_000188695.1 Salpingoeca rosetta | reverse complement strand
ACGACCCGACAAAGGAGTACCGCGTCGCGCGCGGGTCCAAGTACCTGAAGCCCGCGGATTACGGCACCGCGCTGGCACACTACGAGGCCTGGAGGCATGCCTACAGGAGCAAGCACCGCTGGAACGTCATTATGGAGGTGGGCGTCACATTTGCGTTGACGTTTGCCTGAAGAAGACCGCCACCACCCCAACTAGCAAACACACACACACACACACACACACACACACAGAGCACCCCAATCGTGTTGTCTGCTTCTCTCCACCACAACTGCACCGTTCGGTTTTAAAATCTTCACTGCATACGCGCCATCGATAGTCACGCATTGCGACCCCTGCCTTGGTGTAACACATGCGCCACGCTGCATCTGTCCAACACGTCTCACAACGAGGCAGGATGATGCAGAACTGCTGCCAAATGTCAGTCTGACGGGCCCTTGGCCAAAGGTGCCCAAGGACGCGGACTTAGTCCTCCTTCGAAAAAGCTCTATGTTTGAGACATCCCCCATCTGCAAAGACACGTCCGTTCTGGTGAGTCACCCTTGTTGTGGTGTCTCAATGAATTGTTGTAGCACCTGCATGTGTTTGTAGCTGCCTGCAACTGTGTTCTTCAGTGAATATGATGTGTGTGCGTGTGTGATTGTGCGTGTGTGTGTGTGTGCGTGTGTGTGCATGTGCGTGTGTGTGTTGTGCCGACATTCTCTCGTCCCCTGTGTCATACGCACACCCACACACACACACACACACACACACACACACACACACACACACACACACACACACACACACACACACACACACACACACACACACACACACACGCTCTTTCCTTGCCTGCCTGCCCTTCATTTTACAGAAAGCGGACTGGGGTTTTGGCATGGTGGCCTATCTCGTGAGTCGTGCTGGTGCTGGGCGCATGATTCGCGAGGCAGAGCGTGTTGGCTTCAGGAGCCCCATCGACGGCCACATCTGGTACCACAGTCGCGTGTACGTCACGGGCGAAGACTGGATCACCCATCCGCCCTGCGCCAGCCCTTGCCCCACCTCCATCCGCACGTATCTCAACGGGGAAATCGAGCATGAGCCAGACTAGGGGCAGCATCACATTGCATGGACTTCTCTCCCCCTGTTTCTCCCTCTGTGTGTTTCTCTACTGCTGTTGTTTCCCGGTTCAGTTGGCTGACTGTGTCGTGATGTGTGTCCCACGCATGATAACGACAATTCTGAATGAAAGCAGGCACATGCACTGTTCACTTGCCCCACAAAAACACCCTGTCTGTCACCTTCATTCTGTACTCAGCACCAAGACACAACAGCAGCGCACACCAAAACTGAGAGAACGCTGGCAAAGCAAACCCATCAGCGCACAATGGAACAGGCAAGCATGCAACAAGCACACACACACACACACACACACACACACACACACACACACACACGAGAACAGCGGAGAGGAACAAGACAGAGGGCCAAGGGGAGGGGTGCACGCGCTACTAGACGGTGTAGACGCAGATGGCGTTGTCTGCACCGGCTGAGAGGAGGGTGCCGGGGTCACCAGCAGTCCAAGCAAGCGCGTTGATGTTGGACGAGTGGTCCTGATGGGTGGCCACCGTCTCCCACTTGGACACATTCACTATCCTCAAATCGCTGCCGCCAATCGCAAGGAAGCGGCCCGTGTCATCAAAGCACAGCGCATTCACCTGCAAGTCATCATACAAACACGCACACACACACACGCACATGCGCAACGTCATGATGAGCGGAGCAGGTGAAAACGAGCACACGCCATGAAGAAAAAGAACAAAACACACCGACAGCAACGTGCAACAGCAACGTGCCACTCCCACCGCCATCCATTCCTCACACAGCACAAAGCACCCATCACTTCGTGCCCATTGTACTGCCCAGGTTGCGTTTGCATTACCTTGGTGCCGGCGTCGAGCTCGAGGGTGTTGAGGCACTCGAGAGTGCGCAGGTTCCACAGCTTCACAACGCCGTCGCTCGAGGCAGAGGCAAGGTGCAGGCCAGACTCCGAAAAGGCAATAGCCGTGATGGGCGCAGCGTGGCCCTCAAACGACTGAAGCATCTGGTGCTGGTTGATGTTCCAAACACGCACCGTGCTGCAGGGGCGTAACAGAAGAGAGTGTGAGAGAAGGGGGGGGGGGAGAGGAAAAGCATGAGGAAGCAGAGGAACGAGAGTGAGGGGACGATGGCAAGCAGCAGGAGCACCGTACAGCAGCTGATCCGCAAACAAACAAACACGCACACACACCGTACACACACACGCGTGCACACCTACCCCCCCCCCACATACACACACAAACAATGGCAAGGAGACGAACTTCTTCTTTGTGCCAACGGCAAACAGGGTGCCATCGGGGTGCCACTGGGCGCAGGTGATGCCCGACGCAGCCTCCTCGTCCTTGTGTGTCGACAGCGTCTCGCCCGTCAGTACATCTGTAAACGACCAAACGCCCTTGGCATCCGCAGCCAGCACGTAGTCCATGGTCGGGTGCAGGCTCAGAGCCTCCACAGTCGCCTTGTGCGCCTGAAACACCGCACACGGCATTTATGTGCACATGTACACAACACACACACACACACATACACACGCACACGCGCGCAGTTTGTGTTGGGAACAGATGGATAGAGAGCGGGACCATGTGTGAGTGTCACATATATCCACACACGCGCGCGGTGTGTGTGTGTGTGTGTGTGTGTGTGTGTGTGTGTGTGTGTGTGTGTGTGTGTGTGTGTGGATCGGCTTGAGGGTGCTGTTGAGGTGCATGAACGCGTTGGTAAGCCAGCAAGCAAAGAAGCACCCACGCACGCGCGAAAAGCCTGCACACCTTGATAATGTGGCGGGTGTCACCGGCGGTTGTCCAAATGTGCACGGTGTTGTCTGCACTGGCAGTGATGGCAACATCCTGCGTTGGGTGCAGCAGGCACGCTGTCACCTTCTTGCTGTGACCCTGTGTGGTTGCGCAATAATCAATTGCAACACATGCACGGCGAGTCGGGAATAGTGTGAGCAAAACACAACTGTACAGACACAAGCCAACGCGCATCTTCACACAAAAAGCGTTACTCACGAACAGGCATGTGCACAACCCTGACTCCGCTTGTTTGTGTGTGTGTGTGTGTGTGTGTGTGTGTGTGTGTGTGTGTGTGTGTGTGTGTGTGTGTGTGTGCACCTTGTATGTGGTCAGGATTTCCTCGGAGTTGAGGTCGTACACGAGTGCCGTCTTATCCTGGCCGGCGGTGAGCACAATGTTGGGCTGTGTCGGGTGCACGGCAAGGTCGTTGATGGCCTTGCTGCGGGAGCTGTGCATGCCGCTGTGCGTCTTCTGGCACGTGTACTTGTTCACATTCTCCTCTGCAGGAAAGTCGGCAGCCTTGAACCGCTTCTTGCGTTGCTGTCAGCCAGAAGGACAAAGGTACGTTTAGCGGTGAAAGGGTAGGAAAATTGTGTGTGTGTGTGTATGTGTGTGTGTGTGTGTGTGTGTGTGTGTGTGTGTGTGTGTGAAAGTGAGGTGGGTAGAGGTGGCACGTGGTAAACCTTGCTGAGCTTTTTGTGGGTTGCCTTGATGCTGGCCACAACCTCCGCGGGCAGGGGTCCTGGCATACGCACACGCACGCACACACAAACAAAAATGAGAATTGGAATTGACAACATAACCAACCAGCAGCGTAAACAAGAACAACAGCAACAACAAGAACAACAACGTGTGGCGCGCACACCTTCTTGCTCCTCGGCTGCAGCGGGGGCCTCGGCAGGGGCGGCCGCCTGCTGCGCCATCTGCGGCGCCTGCTGCTCAAGCGCAACCAGCGCCTGTGTATCGCACACACATGCACACAAGCACAGAGAGGAGCATATGTGAGCGTGTGAGAATGAGTGTGCGTGAGTGCGTGTGGGTGTGTGTTTTAGATGTGGTTGTGCTGCAAGAAGACACGCCACAAACAACTCAAACGCTGACTTGGGGAGCATATGCCGGCGGGTGAGCGGCGACAAGCACACGTAACATGCAGCACACACATACATGCACACAGCGCAGCACATGCACACGCACACGCACATGCACAGCGCAACACAGACCTGGCGGGCCTGGTCGCGTTCGCGGGTGAGACGAGCAATCAAACGGCAAGATGCGTCGTGCTGGTACAGACTGTGTGTCAGCTCTACATGGGAACCAAAACGTGCGTGCGTCGATTGGATAAGAACGAGCATGAGCACATAGCGACCACTTGACACAAACACATGTCAAAGTAAACGACACCCGTCCACCTCCTCCCACGTGCATGGGCATGCAAGGGATGTGGACCTTGGCGAAGTTCCATGACGTGCTTCTTCAGCTCAAAGGACTCCAGCATGACGGCGTCCTAAGGTCGGTGCGCGTGAAGAAGTCGCGGAGTTCACGGAAATGGTGGTGGGGTGAGCTTGAGCGCGTGTGCAAGGCGTGAAAGGCCGCCACAGAACAAAGCGCACACAGGCATGAGCACGTCCATTTGCACAAACACAGAGACCCAAGGCGTCTCGCACCCGCGTACTCGCACACATACACACACGCACACACACAGACACACACACGCACACGCACACACACAGACACACACACACACACAAGAAGCACACACGCAGACAAACATACACCCTGCAAGAACACAAACTAAACAGCAACAATTGCGCTGGAGCTGACCCATTCATCCTGGAACGTCTTGAGCAGAGATGGGATACTGGTTGCGTTTGGTGCACGAGGCTGGACGACATCGCCTCCTGGCGGGGTCACAGCATAGGCGAGGGCAATTGGTGTTGCAGATCAATGGGTGCACGCTTTGACTGTGGGCATGCAGCCTTTTCGGGGCAAGCAGACCGACAAGACACGCATGGACCCGCACGTGCACGCATACACACAGGCAGATACAGGCATCGAAACACAGGCAGATACAGACACACAGACACACGGAAACACAGACGTGCAGATGTACACTCACGCACATATGCATTGACTCCCGTACCTTTGACATCGATCAGCTCGTCGACCTCAAGGGGATCGCCAGAGACGGGGTCTGTCTGGTTGTCGCGGAGATGCTTCTCAATCACACGCCGCTCAAACACGGCGCCAGACTTTGGGGACACCACGGGGTGCTCTGGCACGGCACCAGAAACTGCCATCCCATGAAGCACGTTAGCGTGCGAGCAAAAGTTGGACAGGAGGGCAGGTCAGCAAGGAATCCGCGCATGACAGCAGCAACAACAGCAGCAACAACAGCAACAGCAGCAACAACAGCAACAACAGCAACGCTGGCGCCAGAACTAGCACCAGCACTACTGTCGCCAATGCAGCGAGCACACGACCCCGCCCAAAGATCACTGGTCCACTGCGTAACGTTCGCACGTACTTGCGCAGTTCAGAGACATGGCGGCGGTGTGTTTCTGTCACGGGCCTGTGCTTTCCAAAAACACACAAAGAGAGACAGAGAGCAATCAAGGGGATGAGGAGAACAACCTTAGGGCGCGTGTTGGCGACTCTCAAGGCCCTGTGCCTGCGCGTGTATGTGACTGGGTGGGTGGTGATGGTGGTGCACTTGTGTCGTTCCCCTCTTTTTCCAATCTCCTCCTGTCTCACCAGTCGACTCGAAAGCGGCACTGGCTGTCTCTTGTGCGTTTGCTTTGTGCGGGCAGAGGATGATGCTATCCACCGCATGCACTTCTCCTCTCCGCCTTGTGCGAAACATACACCACGAGGCGCGAAAAACCGTGCATGGCATCAACAGGATTCGCCGTGCCTTTTTCTCTCGTCCTCTCGCTCGTGTGCCAACAAGACGAAGACCAACCAACCAGGTGGGCAGCTGTGGCGTTGTCGTGAGTGTGTGTGTGTGTGTGCCTGTGTGTGTGTGTCTGTGTGTGTGTCTGTGTGGACGCGACGGATGCTGTTCATGGTCGTAATGCACACCACACCACCGTGTATGCATGCCCACGCATATATTATGCTCACACTCACGCACTCACACACTCACACCCACAATATCTAGTTTGTGAGCCAAGTTAGACAACCCATAACAACAACAATGGTGTACGTTTTCATCTGCAAGAACGAGGGCGGCAAGTGGACTGCCAAGGGCCGTGGCGAGACCGCCGCCGACCTCACCGCCGAGGGCGAGGACTTCTTCGCCGTCGAGAAGGCGCTCAAGCAGGTGCGCCGGGGCTGTTGTGTGTGTCTGTGCATTTGTGTGTGTGTGTGTGTGTGTCTGTGTTTTGTGTGTTTTTTTTTTTTTACGCCCGTGTGTGGGTGTGTTGTGTGTGATTAAAGAGTTGGCGGGGGGGGGGCGCATGAACCGATAGCTCCACAGCTCCTTGTTTGTTGCACTCGCCTGCTCTCACGCTGTGCTGCACGGCTTGCGTCCACACACCTCCTGTTCCTCCCTCTTGCCCTCGTGACTCGTTGCTCGCGCTCACCTTGTCCCTCGTGTCGTTTTCGCCTCGTGCTGCCCCTTTGCCTGCCGCTCCCTCGCTGCGCCTCGCCTCGCTTCACAGACCGTTCTCGAGCACGCCAGCTACTCTGGTGCCGTGCAGATCTCCCACACCATGGTGACCCCAAAGTCCAGCGTCTTTGTGTGCCAGCTTGGTGGCGCCCCTGTTGGCGGCGCTGCCGTTGCCGGCGCCTCTGGCGATGCTGGTGCCCCTGCTGCAGAGGAGGCCGCGCCCGAGCCCGAGGAAGAGGAGGAGTCCGACGACGACATGGATGGCTTCTCCCTCTTCGACTAAGCCAGCAACACCTGCCGCCCCCTGCGGCGTCGGTGCAGTCTGTGTTGAAGTCGTCGTGGTAACGAACCCTTTGTGCCCTCGCTCCTTGCCTGTTGTCTTCTTGCCTTCCCGTCAATGCCGTCGTCGGTGTCGTCATCGCTGTCGTTGTGTTTGGTTGTGTGCATTCATAATTCAACTCCTCGTTGCAGTCACACGCTGGCCTATAGTTGACTCATCCGTTCTGTTGCTTTGCAGAACGTGGTGTGAACGCGGTGTGTTGCGCTTGCGCTTTGTTTCGACTTTGCTTTTGTCGAGTGCAGGTGCAGCTCATTGCGAAACGGCCCGCGTGTCCTGCTCTGAGTAATGAACCACCCCTTCGTGTCAGAAGACGACAATAAACCGCGTGTGCTTGAGACTGTACTTGACAAAGCAGCTAGCCCAAGTCCAGATAAGAATTTACTCAGCAACAACGACTGCATGTGTGTGTGTGTGTGTGTGTGAGGCAGGGATGCTTAATGCTACAGTTACGAGCGCTTCTCTGTCTTGAGTTTTGGGGGTCGCAAGCCGCCGGTAAAGCCTTTGGTTTTCTTCTTCTTCTTCTTGGTCTTCTTCTTCGCCTCTGCAAACTTCATCCACGACGTCACACGCTCCTCCCGCCCAGCCTGATGCGTATGTGCGTACGTGTGTGTTGTTTGGGTGTGTGTGTGTGTGTGTGTGTGTGTGTGTGTGTGTTGTTGTTGTTGTTGTTGTTGTTGTTTGTGTGTGTGTGTGTGTGTGTGTGTGTGTTGTTGTTGTTGTTGTTGTTGTTGTTTGTGTGTGTGTGTGTGTGTGTGTGTGTGTGTGTGTGTGTGTGTGTGTGTTTGAGAATGAGTGAGCAGGGGAGAGTATTCGCAATGGCAGTGCATGACAAGGCCCACACCCGTCAATGACTGCATACACGTGTGCACATACGAACGCAAACACTTGTACAAGCAGACGTGCAAGCACAAGCAACACCCGCACACATGCACACGTACCTCCCATTCCTTTCTCGCCTCCTTCTCTGCTTTTGCCTTTGCAATCTCCTCCTCTTTGGCCTGCCGCTCCTTTTGCCTGCAGGCAACGCACCCAGCCGCAGAACACCACGCGTGCGAGATGGAACATGAGGTCATTCAAACATCAAGAACAGCGACAAGCAAGTCAACATCTACATGTACGCAAGGAAGCAAGGTGCATATCAACGGCAGCACCCCATGCGCCACCATCACAACAACAGCTCCACTGCAAACACAGCCGCCAACACTATCGCCTTCACTGCCACCGCAGCGGCCACCACGACAGCCAACAGTGGCACCGCTGCAACCACAACAGCTGAGCGACATACGCTTGCTTGTAGTCGCGGGACAGGATCTTCTGCTTCTCAATCTCCATATCCGCAAACTTCTTCATCAGAAAGCGCCGGAACGACTCCTTGTGCTGCACACATACGCACACACACACACGCACATAAGATAAGACAAAGAGGGTTAGGGGGGAGGGGGAAGATGCCAGCCTTTATGTGAGTGAGTGAGTGAGTGAGCGTGTGTGTGTGTGTGTGTTGCGCAAGAAGACAGACCTGCTCTTCGCTCGTGTCTTCAGGGATTGTTTCTTTCTTCTTTTTTGCTTCCTTGCGCCGCTGCTCCAACTGCACGAAATGAATGGAATTCCATGTTGGCCGTTCAACGCATGTGCATGTGCACCCGTACCGTGAAATGAGATGAGAGGCCTTCACCAAGAACGATAATGCTACACCAACGACTTAAGCATGGACACACGCACACCCGCCAACACACACACACACACACACTCACACACACACACACACTCACGCACTCACTCACACGCTCTCACACACTCACACGCTCCCACTCACTCACACATGCGTTTACAAGAGCTACGTTCAGGCAGATGTGCAGGTGAAACATACCATGTGGGGGAACTCTTCTTCGGCCTCGCGGTAAATGAGATGAACCCAGTCCATCTTCTCCTCATCCTGCAGGGTCTGATATGCGGTGTTGACGACTGCCCAAGCCATAAACGCAGGCACAACATCCAGAAAACATGAGGTGAACAGATGAATGACAACCTCACGTGCCAAATGAGTTTTCACCCATCCGCTTTGAAGAAGGATGCCTGTGGCAGTGATACACATGCACACACCATCGAAGGCGAGTTTTGCTTGGTCCACCTTCTCCGGGTTCTTGTCCGGATGCACTAGAAACGACAGCTGTTCGGGTGAGTGAGTAAGTGAGTGAGTGCGTGAGTGTGTGTGTGTGAGTGAGTGAGTGCGTACGTTTGTGTTTGTGTGTGTGTGTGCGAACGAGAGAGAGGGTGTGTGTGTGTGTCAGTGAGTGAGCGAATGAGTTTAGGACTGTAGATGGGCATATGGGCATATGGAGGCGCAAAAAGAGCAGCCATGACACCACCGCAAATGCGTCCAAAAACCAAGCAGCATGCCTCAATCTCCATCCTACCTTTCGAAACTGCCGTTTGATCTTCTTCTCGTCATCATCAGGGCTGACTTGCAACACCTACGAAAGGAGACAACATGTTCAACCCAGTGAGCGAGTGAGCAACACGGCCTTTGCAGAGGAGGAACTAAAGCACCCATGCACATACAAGAACAACGTTTAAGGAGCACGCACACGCACACGCACACGCACACGCACACGCACACGCACACGCACACGCACACGCACACGCACACGCACACGCACACGCACACGCACACACACACATCAACACTCACACACACATACACCCACACATCAACACTCACACACGCACCTCGTAAGGGTTGAGATTTCTGTACTTGGCGCCTGGCCTCAGCAAGCGATCAATCTGCTTATCGCTTGTCCACACACTATCCTCTTCCTTCACCTTCTCAATCGCCGTCAGGAAGGACGACAGCTTCTTCTTCTCCTCACTCATGACAAAGGCCGAGTGAGCGAGCTGTGTGTGTGTGTGTGTGTGTGTGTGTGTGTGTGTGTGTGTGTGTGTGTGTGTGTGTGTGTGTGTGTGTGTGTGTGTGTGTGTGTGTGTGTGTGTGTGTGTGTGTGTGTGTGTGTGTGTGTGATGACCAAAAGTGTCCTACAAAACAACCAATAAATGTCAGGTAGACGACTCTTGAGGAAGAAATAAAAAAAGGGTAGGGGATGTGTCAGGAGTGAGGGGATAAAAAAGAAGGGGATACGCGAAGAACCGCAATGAAAGCGGCAGGCACAAAACAAGCAACAAAAC
>NW_004754927.1:1893563-1917783 GCF_000188695.1 Salpingoeca rosetta | reverse complement strand
CAGTGTTGTGATGTGGTCGTCAGAGGACAAACGAGGGTGGGCGAATCAGCGGACAAACGATGTTGACACGCCCGCCCAATCTGGCATGCTTCATATAAACACGCCCGCCAATCTGGCATGCCGTCGCTCCCAAACAACACAACACACCCACTTATCAACCCCTCCCACCACACCTTCAACCACACGCAAACACACACACACACACACACACACCACACACACACATCAACCACTGCCATCGGCATCTTTCTGTGTGGCGCTGGCCTTTGACGCCTTTCATACTCTTCTTGAGCCGACCTGTGTACCACTGCCAACCGTTCTTTTGCCTCTGTTCCTTGCGGGCTGCGAGCATGGTTCGTGGGCTGTCGCTGGCACTGGTTGCCACCACCGTCATTGTGTCGCTGTCGCTCGTGGCTGGAGTCCACGGCGAGCCATGCGGTGACCGCATTGTCAACAACACAGAAAAGCCAATCTGCAAAGGCGGATCCGGCACGTTCTTGCCCGCCTTCAACGCCTACGGCGAGGACAACTGGTCGGATGGCCTGAAGATCTTCCTGTACCTTGCCGGGCTCCTCTGGACCTTCTCCGGCATTGGCATCATCACCGATGTCTTTATGGAGGCCATCGAGGTCATCACCAGTAAGGAAAAGGAGGTCAAACTGAAGGACGGACGCGTCGTGCACGTTCAGGTCAGCAGCAGCAACCAGTGTGTGTGGGTGTGGGTGGGGTGTGTGTGTGTGTGTGTGTGTGTGTGTGTGTGTGTGTGTGTGGGCGTGAGTGTGAGTGTGAGTGTGTTGGGAGGGGGGTGCAGATGCGTTTGGGTGTGGGGGTGTTGTCTCTATCTGTCTCTTTACCTGTCCCTCTGTGTGCCTTTGTGTCTCTGGCTATCACTTTCCCTCCCGTCTTCCTCTCCTGCACGCACATCATTGTGCACAAAACCTCGTCTTTGAGCTCAAACTCACCACCACCATCACGATTGCTGCCGTTGCTACACATTGATGTGTCTCCTTCTCTTCCCCTTCCCCCTCCCCCACCAAATCAGGTCTGGAACCCCACCATTGCCAACCTGTCGCTGATGGCACTGGGCTCCTCGGCTCCCGAGATTATCCTCTCCGTGATTGAGGTTGTGGCGGGAAACTTCTTTGCCGGCGCCCTTGGCCCGTCCACCATTGTTGGATCCGCCGCCTTCAACCTGCTCGTCATCTTCGCTGTCTGCTCCCTCGCAGTGCCACAGGTTGGTTATCACCGCAGCCCACAGTGTAATCGTGCACGCGTGTGCGCGTTCGTGTTTGTGTGTGTGTGTGTGTGTGTGTGTGTGTGTGTGTGAGTGTGTGTGTGTGTGTGTGTGTGTGTGTGTGTGAGAAAGAGAGAGAACGAGAGAGTGTGTGTATGTGTGTTTGTGTTTGTTTGTGTGTCTGTGTGTCTGTGTGTATGTACATGGTTGCGTACATTTGTGCGCGTGTATGAGTGTGCTTCCGCGCATCCGACGCCTCTTCGTGTTCCTCCCACCCCTCTTTCTCTTGGTGGTTTTTCCAACCGCTGCTCCTTGCTCTCTCCACTCTGCCCGCCTTTTGCTCGCGGACGGCCTTCACACGTGAGCACCCCTCCCCCCTCCCTTTCACTTTGCGGCGTTCACCAGGGCGAGGTTCGGCGGCTGGAGCAGTACGGCGTGTTCATCGTCACCGCCATCTTCTCTGTGTTTGCATATGTCTGGCTCATCATCATCCTCGTTGTCTCCTCGCCAAACGTCGTCGAAGTCTGGGAGGTGCGCTGCTGCTGCTGGTGATGATGATGATGATGATGATGATGATGATGCTGGTGGTGCTGGTGGTGCTGGTGGTGTGTGCGTTCCGGAAATGCACCTCAGCTTCTGTTGGTGACTTGTATCTCTTCCCCAAGCAATGCAACTCATCTAGACACCTGCGCTTGCGTAATGTGATGATGCAATGTGCACCAGGGTGTGCTGACGCTGCTGTTCTTCCCAATGCTGTTGGGCCTCAGCTTCATGGCCGATCGTGGATACTTCGACTTTGGAAAGCGGTGCGCCACTCACAAATGCACCGTCCACGTGTGCTCCCCTTACCTTGCCTTGTGCCTCTCAGTTTTCACGACGCCCCTTTGCTATTGCGTTTTGCCAACACCTTGAACGTGCTGCTCAATACCTCACGAAAGCCTGTCATCCATCACACCCTCTATCCACACCCTCCCGCCGCCACCACGACTACCTCACACCACCATCACGTCATCACCACGACCATCGTCGCCACGGCTTTGGTTGTCACGGCAGGCACCCGGCTTCTGTTGACAATGTGCTGCGCATTGACAACGACGTTGAGCACGGGCACCAGTTCCACGACCCATACGAGGCAGACACCATCATCAAGCGAATCGCGGTGCGCACACGCACACACACGCACGCACGCACACATGTACATTCACACATGCGTTCACGTGCGCTTTGCACTGAAGACACGCATGCACGGTCACATACGCTCACTTTCTCTCATGCGTATATGTGTGTGTGCGTGTGCACTTGAATGCTCCAGCGCTCCAACTCGATGACAATGGAGGATAAGGTCAACCTCGCCCTCGCAAAGAAACTCAAGGTGCACCCGTGCGCCTTGACTCCTTTTCCTTTGTTCTCCCCAATGTCGCCGTTTCATGTACATGGCCGCGCCTTGCACTCACCCTATGGGTTGCCTCTTCTCCTCACGACGACGACAACAACAACAACAACAACAACAACAACAACAACACCAACAACAACAACAACAACAACAACAACAACAACAACAACAACAACAACAACAACAACAACAACAACAACAACAACAACAACAACAACAATAACCATCACCGTCATCAGGGCGAGCGAGTGTCGCGTGCGCAGTTCCGGATTGACGCGACGCGAAAGCTCGTCGGCTCTGGCGGCATTCTCCCAGACTACAACAAGGCCAAGTTGCAGGAGGCCCTACTCGTAAGCTGTCGACATCCACACCACACACACACACACACACACACACACACACACACATACACACACACACACACAACACCGAACACACTCGCACCCGAACACATACACACGCACCCGAACATGCACACACGCACTCTCACCCCCATGTGGGCATGTGTTGGCAGCGGGACGACTTCTTTGAGGCGCACAAGACGAAGTTGGCGAAGAAGAACTTTGTTGGCCTCGAGTCGCTCCAATACTCCATCGGCGAAGGTCAGCAACACACACACACACACACACTCGCACACACGCTCACACACACACACACACACACACACACACACACACACACACACACACACACACGTGCACGTGTACGTACCGCGTTGTCACAATGCATGTCAGTCATGGTTACAGCAGGGGTATTAGTAGTGATTGATGGTGGTGGTGGTGGTGGTGTTCTTTCTCTGCGTTCAGCATACGCTCATGCCTGACATGCTTGTATGTGTGTGTGTGCGTGCGTGCGTGCGTGGGCAGGCGACGGCCACGTGAATGTGAAGATTCTTCGGACGGGCGACTTGTCACTGCCGCTGACCATTGAGTACTACACCGAGGGCGACACGGCAACCATGGGCGTGGTCAGTTGCATGCAATCACCTCACACTTGTGCCTGTGTGTGTGTGTGTGTGTGTGTGTGTGTAGTACATGCTCGCGTGGATGGATACGTGTGCGCATGTCTGGATGATCTGTTTCGTGAAGCACATGGCACTCACACGTCAAGCCACTTTACTGCGTGTGTGTGTGTGTGTGTGCAGGATTTTGAGGAGACGAAAGGCGTGGCCGAATTTTCTGCTGGAGAAGAAGAGAAAGTCATCCCAATCAAGGTATACACACATGGGCACACGCGTGCGCATGGTTGTGCACAAGATACACACACACACACATGCAAACACACATGCAGACTCATGCAGATACGTTCACAAACATGCTTGCGTGCGTGCGCATGTGTTTATTCATTTTGTGCAATTGCTCACCTGTGTGCATGTGTGGCGGTGTTTCAGATTATCGACGATGACGAGGAGGAGGACGATGAGCATTTCTACTTCTACATCAAGAACCCGTCCCCAGAGCAGTATCTCATTGTGCCCGGCCGCAACCGCGCACGCATCACCATCATCGACGACGACCACCCAGGTCATCACCGCGCCACATGCACACACTCGTACCCAGGGCAACATACACGAATGCACGAAGATCATGTACACGCACACACACTCACATACCCGCCCGCGCACATACACACGTACACTTTGTGACGCATGTGCACTCACCACACTCATCAATTCCCCACCCCCCTTTCTTGTCCCACGTTTAGGTGTTGTGTCACTTGAGCTGTCCAAGTTCAGCTGTTTGGAGAACGTCGGAACAATCTTCCTGTCTGTTCTGCGGCAGAACGGATCCAAGGGGGAGCTGAAGGTGAATTACGCAACACAGGACGGCACGGCACACGCCCCCCACGACTACGAGGAAACAAAGGGCACGCTCGTGTTTGAGGATGGCGAGACGGAGAAGGTGATTGCCATCAACATTGTTGACGACGAGGAATACGAGCTTGACGAGCACTTCTTCCTCACCCTCGAAGAGGTTCGTCCATGTTCATATGACGCAATAATGTTTCTGCTGCGGCTGCTGCGACTGATGTTGCTTGCGCTGCTGTTGACTTGATCCTGTTGGTGAGCGGCGCAGCCGTTGTATTGGGCGCGCTGTGCTGTCCGTTGCTCGTTTTCCTTCGGTTGTGAGCATGTGTTGCCCGCTTGTGCCTCGCATGTTCGCCGTTCGTATGTGTCATTCACATGAATTCATTGCTTCCAACCACCACCACCACCGCCGCCGCCGCCGCTGCTGCTGCTGCTGTTGCTGCTGCTGCCACAGAGCGAGGATGTCACCTTTGGCGAGGTGACCAAGTGCAAGATCACCATCCTCAACGATGATGAAGTCACCACGCTCGCTGACAAGGTTTGCACTTCGTTGCTTGTTCTCTCAGCACACTGTATGCTAGTGTCGTCTCCGCTTTTACTGTTCTTTAGATCGGTTTCGGTTTTGTGTTTTGCTCCCTGCGTGCTCGCGTGTCGCCCTTCCTTCTTCAGCACCACAGCAACCGCCCAACACGTCGCTCACCACCATCCACCACTATTCACAATGCGCCATTCACGGCTCGCCTTCATCACCACCGCGGCCACGACGCCTGCAGGTGACGGCGCTGCTGAATCTCAATCTCGACAAATTCCGCATCGGCGGCACGGACTGGAAGTCGCAGTTTGTCGACGCGCTCGCATGGCCGGAGGAGGTGTGGGCACCATCGTCGTGGTGGCGATTGGCAGTGGATCATGTTCGTGCTGCTTCTAATCCTCTTCTTGACAGCCAGACAAAGAATTCGCATTTACTTCCTTCAATTCGTCTTGTACCCCACAAACATTTTCTCACCACCACCACTACCACCACCACCACCACCACCACCACCACCACCACGACGCCCTCCTCGCTGTTGCTTCTCAGGGCTCTGGCACGTTTGCCATTGTGATGCACCTCATCAACATCCCCTGGAAGATCATTGCCGCCTGCCTTCCGCCCACCTTGTACGGTTTAAGTCGTAGTCTGAACTGGCGCAATGGCAACGCGCACGCACGCACATACACACACACACACACACACACACACACACACGCACACACTCACACATACACACTCACACACTCACACACACGCACGCACGCACGCACGCACACACACTCACACACACGCACACACACACACACACAATGTGCATCTTGCACGTCGCACCGCTTCACCTTCACATGCGTTCACCAACACACCCAACACCGTGGCCGCTGCCTTGCTTGTTTGCAGGTTCCTGAATGGCTGGGTGACGTTTGGGTCAGCGCTGATCATGATTGGCATTGTCACGGCGACAATTGGCGACCTTGCCTCTCTCATGGGCTGCGCAATGGGCCTTGAGGTGCGGAGATGCACGCACGCACTGCTTTCTTTTGCTCGCTGCGATGGAGGTTTCTGCCAGGCATCGTGATGGTTGCGCACCGCCCACTCGCCCACTCACCCTGCCACTTCCGCCACAATCACCACTCGCTGCTGCTGCTGCTGCTTCATCTTGTCAGGATGCGGTGACAGCCATCACGTTTGTTGCCCTCGGCACGTCGCTCCCCGACACATTCGCAAGCATGTCCGCCACAATTGCATCAGACACAGCAGGTTCGCATGCATGTGTGTGTGTGTGTGTGTCGATGGATATGAGGGACGCTGAGTTGCATAGCTTGTGCAGACGAGTGTTCGTTCCACAACCAGCCAGACATGTGCGCTTCTACTCACCTCCTTGCTTCCTGTGTTCATGCCACAATCCCCCGCTCCTTGCCTCGTCCATCCGTGCAGACGCAGCCATCACCAACGTGACGGGCAGCAACTCTGTGAATGTGTTCCTGGGTCTTGGCCTCTCGTGGATCATCGCCGCCATCTACTGGCCCGTCGTCGGCAAGACTGACGAATGGATTGCAACCGTAAGAGCACACACGCACGAGAACCAACCACATTTATGCAAAGAGATAGTGTGTGTGTGTGTGTTGCCTTGTGTAATAGTGTGTGTGTGTGCGCGAATGAATTGAATAATTTGACCAATGCTTCCAAATGTCCCTCATTTGTGCCTTCACCTCTTAACGCGACCACAATCAGGTTCCCCCGTGCATCAACGCCAAGTACTCCAATGCAGTGTTCTGGGTTCCCTCTGGCGACCTTGCTTTCAGTGTCATCATCTTCTCCCTCTGCTGCATCATCTGTCTGGGCACACTCGTCGTTCGCAGATACACCGTCGGTGCGTCCTTTGTGTGTGTGTGTGTGTGTGTGTGTGTGTGTGTGTGTGTGTGTGTGTGTGTGTGTGTGTGTGTGTGTGTGTGTGTGTGTGTGTGTGTGTGTGTGATGTGCATCTTGGAAGCCGTATGCACGTGTCACGTCACGACCTTGTGTTAACCCACCGTATCATTACCTCACCATCCAGTATCAACCACACACACACACACATGACTTCATCAGGCGCTGAGCTTGGCGGTGCGTACGCCAAGCCAACTGCTGCACTGTTTCTCACGCTCTGGCTGATGTACATTCTTCTCTCTTCCCTCTCCACATACGAACACATTAGTCTGTAAGCGCTTGCCTTCGCCATTACCATCACAATTATGTGTGTGTGTGTGTTCTGTTTTGTTTCCTCGCGGTGTCTGTGTGTGTGCGTGTGTCTGTCTGTCATTTCCGCGACCACTGGCCTCAATTTCGTCCTATGTGTGTGTTCGAAAGCTCTTTTCACCTGCATGTGTCCTTCTGATCTTTCGTGTTTTCTCCTTCTTTTTTGTTGTTGCATGACACGCGTTGCTTGTCTTGATCAACCAGTGGTGCTGCTGCTCATTGTATTTGGTTAAGTTTAACAAACAAAAAGCAACCTCTCAACCACAGACTTGACTTTGATCAAGACACAAGCACACAGAGAGAAGGAGAGAGAAAGGGTGACAAACCACATAATGCGAGCTTGCTTGTGCAGCCAAAAAAAAAAAGCGTGCTTCTATGCAATTGTTGTTGTTGTTGTTTGCGTCTAGACTGCCGCCTGCCACTTGGCAACGAGGTCTTTGTTCACACCAAAGTCGTTCATCACCTTCATCTTGATCTCATAGTCGCCATCAGGGAGGTCCTGCTGCACGCACACATACACACACACACACAGGTGAACATGAACGGAAGCGATCAGCAAGCGACGACACTCACAGACACACGTACACACGCACACATGCACACACACGCAAACAAGCAAGCAAGCAAGCAAACAAACAAACAAGCCAACCTTGCGTTTTGTTGGCTTTGAGAGGCGTTCAAAGACAGATTCCTTCGAAGGGCTGCGGCTGCGGCTCGTGCTGGAGCGACTGACGGGCCGACTGCACGATGCAATAACACACACACATGTACACACAAGCACACGTGCCAGCACAGTATGGGGATGAGCACGCTAACACACACACACACACATGCACGCAGACACGTAGAAACGCAGGCCCAGATTCATACACGCAGGAATAGTGACATGGTGCGCCAGCTGCTACGAACCTTGTCTTTGGGGTTTCCCATGGCAGTGTTGGCTTGTTCGGTGCGTCCATTTCCTAAAGACAGCAGTGTGCAGTGCAGACGCAGAGGACAGCAGTCGTGTGAGCGCAGCCAGACGGGGGCACGATCACAGATCCAGGTATGGAGGGCATGAGCAACAGCAACGCAGCCTTGTCACGACAGCCATTTCCAACACCATCATCATCATCACCATCACCACATGCACCAACACGTGTACGCACCACATCAAGGTCGCGTGTGATCTTCGCTTCGCCAGCGAGCACGTGGCGATGGTGGTCATCCTCCCGCCGCCCCTCAAGCCCGAGCCCAACGCCGTCCTGCGAAAAGCGGTGCTTGTGTGTCCCGTTGTACCTGGCGAGGGCAGACGAGGAGGAGAAAGAAGAAGAAGTGTGTGTGTGTGTGGGGGGGGGGGAACAGCAAGATATTGTGGATGTGAGAAAGTGTGGAAGCAGAGTACTGGTGTGTATGTCACATGCGCGCACATCAAAAAAGTGGATACATGGCAATCAACACAGCCGTACACTGCTTGTCTCCCATGCCCTCTTGTACTGCTGCCTCCCATCTCTGATCACAAGACCACGAACGACGACTCGCACCGCTTGTGGTCGGTCAGCCGAACAAACACATCGGGGAGGTCGTCTGTCTCTGTTGTGGCGCGATCGTGGCGGCTCTCGGGCTGCGTTGAGCGAGGTGTCCACCTGATGCAACCAAACACGCAAACGTAATGTGATGTTAGTGGTGGTGGTGGTGGTGATGATGATACGTGAGTGAGTGTATGGGAGTGAGAGAGTAACAGAATGAACATGTCACCATATGCATGCAGTGCAGGTTGAGCACCTGTGTATGTGTGTGTGTGTTGTGTTGTGTTGTGTGTGCGTGTGTTGTGTTGTGTTGTGCGCGTGTGTGTGTTGTGTTGTGTTGTGTTGTGTTGTGTGTGTCCTATGTGATGCTTCCCCATGACCACCACAACTGCCAACATCCACACGATTAACACCAACTCCGTCGCACCATGGGTCCTCGGCCTTTGCGTCCGAGACGCGGAGACTCTTGATCAGATCCTGCGACCGCCGCCACGCGCTGATCTGCTCGCTGTCCTCACCAACGACCGTCCTAAAAACACACACACACACACATCACACGTGCATCAAAGTCAGTGTACCATTGGCACGCACAAGCACAAATCCACACACACGCATTCGGACCTACACGCATACACACGAATGCACACACGCATTCATACACACACACCGACGACACCTCACAGCATGCAGGCAAGCACTAGTTGGGCAGCGGGTGCAACAACATACAGTGGGAGCTGGCCAATGTTGTCGCGTTCGCTGTAACCGTGGTCGGTGTTCCACCTTCCCTGCGTATCACCGGACCGCTCAACGGGGTCCTGCGCACCAACAAGTAGATGGCACCAACCAGACAACAAGTAGATGGCACCAACCAGACAACAGCGCAGCCAGCAGTGAGGTGGAACTGGGGAAGGCACGTCAGCCGACGAAAACGCAGTGAAGAACAGTGTGTGTGTGTGTGTGTGTGTGCGCGCGTACATGTGCGATGTGCAGTGCAGCGCAACATGCATCTGAAATGTATCCACTTGTCACTCGGTTCGTGCACACACACACACATGTCCCCTGGTTCGCGTGTACGCACGTCTCTGAAGGAGGAGCGCTGGACGTTTTGGGAGAGAGGCCGGATGGTGCGGTCGCTGATCTCGACGTGCGGCAACACTACACAAACAGACAAGCAGGAACGAGGTTAGCAGGGAGGGGATGGCAGAGAGGAAGAGGCCCCAGCACATATTGCTGTGCAGGACAAACTGGTCGAGCAACTGCACGCAGCTGCATGACACTGCGTGCACCATCTTCAACTTCGCCTCAACAAGCCTGGAGCAACGCACCTCTTGGCGCCTCGAAGGTGCTGGTGTGTGTGGTGGAATTGGCGATGGGGCCCTTCTTGTCGTACACGGGGACCTTGTGGGTGTGGATGCGGCTGGACAGCGCCTCAGTCGATGGCGTCGGTGGCAGCTGGCGGCGCTTGCGCGGGGACTTTGCTGAGTAGGGCTGGCTCGCTGTGATTTTGTGGGGGTTGTGTCCTTGCAGGTTGCCTTTCCCCTCCTGATCATTGTACGCGCGTGCATAGGATGTAGCAGATGGGATAGAGTGCACATGAGTAAATGCAAGGTGTGTGTGAGAGAGAGTGTGTGTGTGCGTGTGTGTGTGTGTGTGTGTGTGAGAGAGTGTGTGTGTGTGTGATTGTGTGTGAGTGTGATTGTGATTGTGATTGTGTGTGAGTGTGTGTGTGAGTGAGCATGAGCTGGTGCAGGAGTCATGCGCGAGCGAGTTAGAATGAGCGCACGGATCAGGACGGCACCGCCCTTGGTCGGAACTCACAAAGACTTTCGATGAGGCTGTCAAGCGAACGTTTGACTCGCGTGGAACCTGGTGCACCGCCTCGATGGTGCGTGGGTCTGGCTCGTGTGCACGAAACGGCTTGTGCAGCTGTGTCGTGCCGTACACGTCGCGGCGGGGAAACATGGTTCGCTGTTGACCTGTGCTGCAGTGGGGATTCGGAGGGGGGGGGGAGGCGGTGTGGACGAGACAGGCAAGCGGGGGGGGGGAATAGGAGAGGAAAGTGCAGTGAGAGGAAGCGAGGGACGGAGAAGGGGATCGTGTAGCCAAAACGCGCGCCAGCCATCAACCAAGCAGGATGTGCGAGCAAGCAGGAAAAGCACTCAGCGTTCACACAGCAACTCATCTCATAACCACAGTTCCAAGCGCGCTCACACACCACACAACACAACACACAACACACAACACACAACACACAACACACAACACCACAGCAGCGCCCACGACAGCTCTTCCAACGACCGCGCACCAGGTCGTGAGGGGTGGAGTGTGTTGGCGATGGATGGCGTGCAGCTTGGCTTGTTTTTGGTTTTTTGTTGTGGTTGTGGTCGCCTTGATTTTGTGCTGTCGGACGGCAACCAAAACAACCGCAAGTGTCGCGTGCGCACCGGTGGATAGGCAAGAGTGCTCTACAACTCGCACATCCAAAAAACCGCACACACGTTGACGGTTTTTCAAAACTTCCCGCCAACCGCACGCTTCACGCAACGGCTACAGACTGCACCGCTCGCTTCCGACAACAACCACAACGACGATGATGGCAACAAGGTGTGTGTGTGTGTGTGTGTGTGTGTGTGTGTGTGTGTGTGTGTGTGTGTGTGTGTGTGTGTGTGTGCGGGATTTGGAGAAGCAGCACCAACACCACTGCCGGTGATGGTTTTTGTGTGTGAGCGCTTGCGCTTGTGAGCCAGTGATGTGTGTGGCACAGTGAAACGGCACCTCATCTCTGCTGCCACAACCCATCCACACTCACATGCACACACTCGCAATCACATGCACACACACACTCAATCACATGCACACACTCACTCACATTGACACACACTCACTCACATTGACGCACCCCCCTCCCATTTTCCTGCACAGACACGCTGGGAAGATGATGCTGGTGGCAGCAGTGGCCTGCCTGATGATGGTCACTGCGCGTGTGGCCGCCAGTGGCGACAGTGACGTGCACACCGTTGCTCACAAGCTGCGCGGTTCCCTCCCAGAGAGCGGCGCACGCGTCCTCAGCGGCAAGTCATACTACTACGAGACGGAGCCCCAGCCCCTCATCGACCCCCAGAACGTCATGCGCAACCCGCTCCTCCTCGTCTCCGAGCACATTGTTGGCACCTCCGACAACGAGTGCAAGGTCACCGTCAAGATCCCTGGACGCAACGATGTCACTGACACCCAAGTCTCCTTCTCCCCATTCACCAACGCCACCCTTTCCTTCAGCAAGGGCGCCAACGTGGACATCCACACAGGTTGGTTGTCCCCACTGAACAAGGCGCAGCATGTTTTGTGCGCGCGTGCTTACGTACGAGATGTGTGTGAGTATGTGCGTGTGTGTGTATATGTGTGTGTGTGCGCGCGCGTGAGAGTATGTGGTGTGTGAGTGTCTGTGTGTGTGGGTGTGTGGGTGGGTGGTGTTGGTTGGTGTTTATGCGCCCAATGTGATCGTGGACTCACATCTTCAACGTCTCACTCTCCTGACTCGTGCGCACACGCGCGCGCGTGCGCACTCACTCCTCTCTCACTCGCTCACGCCCCCTTCCCCTTTTCCTTCCCCTCACACTCACAACACACACACACACACACACTACAATGCATCTCACGCTGCGTCTCATCAGAGATTGACGCGTGCCGCATGTCTGGTGTGCTGGGCGGCATTGCCGTGATGATCCTGGCGCCCGCCCTGGTCGCCGTGCCGGCCGTCCTGCGTCCCGTCATGTTCCTTGTCAGCGCGGTCGTGTACCCTGTCTCCGCCGTCACGCGCGACTCCCGCCCCAGCCGCCTCACCTTTGTTGCCGCGCTCGGCGTCATTGCCACCTTCACCCTGCAGCGGGCCGTGGTTGAGCTCGTGCAGCGCGTGGAGGAGCAGTTTGGCCTCACTGCCGTCGGCGGCGCCCTGCTGCTGCTCTCCGTGCTCGGATACACGCAACTGGAGGCCACGGGCCAGCCCGAGGACCTGCGCCGGTATGTGCAGATTGCCCTGCAGCTCGTTGCGCTCATCGTCATCCAGACAAGCTGCCAGGACATTGAGGCCGGGTGGGTCATTGGCATGCTCGCCTTTGTTGTCTCTGCATGGCCCACGCTGTTCAACGGCCCCGCCACCGCCGCTGCCGATGAAGGCAAGCAGGCCGAGGACGTGCAGGAGCAGGAGTACACCATGACCGCCACAGCGACCACCACCACCGCCACGACCGGCGCCTCTGCCGTTGCGTCGCCGGAGCAGCAGCGCGTGCCGGAGTTTGCCGCGCTTGTCTCTGACGATGAGGTTGACATTGATGAGGACGAGGAGACGGGCGAGGTGCGTGTTCGCCAGGTGCGCACGCGCCGCTACATCACCCGTGCCGCCAGCAGCCAGGAGCCCTCGGAGTCGCTGCTCTCCGATGACGAGGAGCCCTCTGTGCCTGTCCAGCAGCAGCGGGAGGTGCAGGAGGAGGTGCAGCCACGCCGCCTGCCACAGCGCACCACCCGCACGCGTCCCCAGCGCACCCGGTCCGCCACCCGCGCCGCCACGCGTTCGTCGGCCTCGAAGCCAGCCCGCTCCTCAAGCAGAAAGACACGCGCAGCAGCAGCAGCAGCAGCAGAGGTGCGCAACATGAGTGTGTGTGTGTGCGCGCGTGTGTGTAGGTGTGTAAGTGTTTGTGTAGGTGTGTAAGTGTTTGTGTGTAGGCGTGTGTATGTGTTGTTGCCAACCCCAAGCATCGTGCTCTTGAAACGAATCTCACACTTGCTCACTTCCTCGCTTCTTTCGCTCCTCCTCCTTCCCACCCACCAACCTTCCGCTCTCCGCCTTTCTGAAGTCCTCGACCCCTGTGTCGCCGAGCCGCCGCGTGTACAACAAGGACGAGGTGGCCCGCATGTCCAACCAGGAGGTTGCTGCTGCCCTCAAGGCTCGTGGTATCGCCCGCCCCGTCACAGAGTCGGTCAGTCGCCTATGCCCCTTAATTGGGTGCTGTCTGTTGTTGACTGTGCAACGACAACACCGCAAAGCACTGCCTCCTCCACCACCCGCCATCACCTCACACCACCTCACACCACCTTACACCAATTCACACCACACCACACTCGCGTGCGTGCGTGCGTGTGTGCAGACGCGCCGCTTTGTGGAGAAGCTGCTTCTCAAGTGAACGCCGCTGCTCCATTCCCACCAACTGCGACAGCCGCAGGCTCCCTGTTGTCCCACGCATACTCACCCACGCTTCCACACACTACCTCCTCCCTCCTCGTGACGCTCTTAACCTGCCACCGCCGTCTTTCTTCATTTGTCTCGCGCCTTGTTGTTGTTGTTGTTGTCGGCTTTTGTCGTTGGCCCCAATCACTACCAAGTCCTTTCCTCCTCCTTCTCCTCCCCCCCCCCCAAGCACCCACACACGCTTTCGCTGTGTGTCATTTCCTCTCTCGTGTCAGTTGAGTGTGTTGCTGTATGCACACGGTGCGATTGCGTGCAGCATGACTTTGACGTTGCGTGCTGTACCCGTTTCAGTGTCGTCTTTGTCCTTTTTGTTTTGCCTTCACGTGCATTGTGTGCGTGTGCACGCCGTTTGTCTATTTCTTCTCTGTTGTGTGTTCGCGGCTATTTGTTTGTTTGTTTGTTTGTTTGTTTGTTTGTTTGTTTGTTTGTTTGTTTGTTTCAGTCTGCTCCCTCCTGTGCACCTCAGCATGCATTCACATGCACACATGTCCAGAAAACAATTCCCTGACCCGTCTTTGCTTCTTGATTTGTGCAGTGTTGTTGGTGTACGTTTGTTGGAATAAATGGCATTTTGTCGACACATGATAGCACAAGCAAGCAAGCCAGTGTGTGTGTGTTTGGTTCAATTGGTGCTGGCTGACATCTTTGATGTGATGGGACCAGAGTCTTCGAAGCTCTTTAGTCTTACAAACAACATTGAGCACACGACAAAACATCAATCCAAAGAAACACACATCTCTTCAACAACAACGGCACTATTCGCACACGCGCGCGCGTGTTTGCGCATACAATCACTCACGCACGAATCCCCCCCCCCACACACACACACCAATCACACACACACTCACACACACACTCACACACACACACACCAATCACACACGAACGCATGCTTCATCAGCTAGCGCCACAAGCCGCAGCTCTACTTCTTGGGCACAACCACGCGCGTTCGGTAGCGGTGTGCGCCTGCAACACGTGCTGTCGCCTCGTCCACCTCCTGCGGCTCAGCGCTGTCCAGTTCAACCCGCGTCTTCACATTGGCAGGCTTCTCTTCTGCACCACGCCGACCACGCCTGTCACCACCACCACGCTGCTGCTGCTGCTGCTGCCTCTGCTGCTGCTGCTGTTGCTGCTGCTGCTGTTGGTGGTGGTGCACGCGTGCGGCCTGCTCGGCAAGGGCTGGATCGAGTGTGGTCATCCGGGTGAGGTCAAGCCTACGTGTGCCGGCGGTGCGCGGGCGCTGCTGCCTCCCCGCCGCCGCCTCGGCAAGCTGCTGTCGATACTCCTCAACGTCAAACCGGTAGCTCGTCTCCTGTCAGGCGCGGGGGGGGGCATGAGAGCGGGAGAGGGATTGATGTTGTGGTGGTGTTGTGGTGTTGTGAGAGAGGTGTATGGCGAATGAGGAATGGTTGCGTTGCGTTGGAGAGGAAATGGGATGTTGGAGAGGAGGAGGGATGATGTTGGTGAGAGACGGGGATGGAGGGAAGGAGTGATTGTAAAGCGTGGCACGTTGTGATGAGGAACTTGCACAACAAGCCATGCGTAGACGTGGCACATCACGAAACGCAAAAGGATGCATTTCACATGATGAAAAGAGAGTCGTGCATGCGACAGATTTTGATGAGACAGGGTGGATGGGGTGGGATCGTACCGGGTGGCGTGCAAGCTCGGCCTTTCCTTCGTTGACGGCGCCGGCAAAGAGGTCCAGCATGAGGTTCACAGAGGTCTCCGAGTCGTCGTTGGCAGGGACGGGGTAGTCGACGCTGCTTGGATCGCAGTCCGTATCCACAAGCCCGACGCACGGGATCATGCAGTCACGCACCTCCTGCAGGGGACATTGAACGACAAAGACGGGCGGAGGGGGGGGGGGGACGAAAGCAAGAGCAAGTACAAGAACAAGATGAAGGAGGAAACCATAAGAAGAAGAACATGTGATGGTACACACACACACACACACACACACACACACACACACACACACACACACACACACACACACACACACACACACACACACACACACACACACACACACACACACACACACACATGCGGGGTGAGGGTTGGAGGAAAGGAATCAGCGACCACCACAAGAACAGCACGCAAGTCTCTACACGTCCGCACAGTTCCGCACAGAGTGTCGCTATGGCTGACACAAAGCCGTGAGTGGAGAGGGGGGGAACGTTTACCTTGAGAGCAGCCTGGTTCACGGGCAGCGAGAAGAACAGAACAAGATCTGGCAGCTGCATGCCGCCGAGCACCTGGATGGATCACAACACGACAGTGCATGCCATCAACCGGTCAATGAATACAGGACAGTCACAGGCACAACCCACTTTCACAAGACCACACATGTGGAGCTGTTCACAAACATCCCAACGCACGCACGCACACACATGCACGCAGATATGAGACAGGATTGCATTCTCACCCTGTATGTGTTGGTGAGGCAGCCTCCAACCCACTTCTTGGAGACAAAGTATTCGCCACAAGATGTGGCGGTGCGTCGCACCATCGTCTCAAACTGAGGACGATTGCTTACGAACAAGATCACGCCGCCACGGGAAGCAATTTCCCTGCAGGGCGTTGCCGCATTGTTTGTTGATGGTGTGGAACGTTGATGAAAGCCGGGGATGGACATCAACTCAAGAGATCTTGAACAACAGGATTGCCGAAAATAACAACGTGCGCGCATCCACACACACACACACACATGCAAGTACACAAATGCAAATATGCGTGCAATGACACAAATCCAAGTACACACACACACTCACTCACTCACTCACCGCGCGCATGCAAATACACAAATGCAAATATATGTGCAAACGCACGCACAAATGTTTGAAAGAGGGCAACTCACCTGGTAATGTCAAGGGCGCGCTGCAGCAGGGGCACGGTCTTGTCCAAATCCAGGACTGTCAGGCCATGGCGTTTCTCGTAGATGAAGTCGTCCATCTTTGGGTTGTTGACACCGTGCTGTGGTAGAACCCAAAAAGAAGCACAAACAGGCACAACCAACAACACACACAGAGAGAGTTCAAATGCGTGGAAGAGCATGAGTGAGGCATGCATCGCAGTCAAGGCACACCTTGCTGAATCAAACTGGAAGGTGGTGGTGGCCCAAATGGATACAAATAGAAAATGTGCAATTACACACTTACATACACAGCACATACAAATGCACATTGTTTAAACAGCACACCGCCGTCCACACATGCACAGTCAAACAAAACACACACACACACACACACACACACACACACACACACACACACACACACACACACACACACACACACACAAAGCACGCACCGTGTGACCGAGGTGCACGCGGGCCTGGACAAGGTCTTCCATACTGAACGTGGTTGCGGTGCGCACATGCGGCAACCACCTTGGCGCCGCTGCTGCT
Organism: Salpingoeca rosetta; assembly: GCF_000188695.1. Lineage (NCBI taxonomy): Eukaryota > Choanoflagellata > Craspedida > Salpingoecidae > Salpingoeca > Salpingoeca rosetta. Next base: position 1,900,420 of record NW_004754927.1, on the reverse strand, counting down.
GGTGTTCCTGTTGCTGTTGCTGGTATTCTCCTGCTCACGTGCCGCAGCACGGCAGCCACAACACCACTAGCCATGCCGGTCGCCTTTGCACCACCACTCGCCAGCATCGTCGTGCTCGTCTCTCTTCCCAGCGTGGTCGCAGGAGGGTGGATTAGTGATAGTTTGCTAAAATTATCCATGAATTTTCGTTGCCACTTGGTTGGTAGTGTGTGTGGTGGTGGTGTCTTTGTCGTTGTTGTCGTGCAAGCGTTGTCACATCATGTCACACTCACACACACACACACACACACTCACACTCACACACACACACACAGACACACACACACACAGAGTTGTCTCCATCCATATGTCAAAAGGTTCAATCCTTCATTGTCAAAGCCACATGTTGTGCTCGAACAACACATGACACAAGCAACAACAGGCATGGATGGAACAAGACGACGATGGAGGGAGGCAGGCCCACCAAGTGAGGCATACGTAGCAGTCACAAAGAGAAAAAAACGAACAACATCAACAACGACAAGAAGCAGTCCAAGAGAAAAGAAAAAAAAAAACAGGACACCAAAGAGACACTACACAACACAACGCCACGCACACGACGCAGAACAAGAGCCATCCCATTCCCGCTTCCACCCAGTTTGCACACAAGTTGCGCTTGTCGGCGCCGGTGAAGCGATAATGTTGATGTCGATGATGATGTCGATGATGATGTCGATGATGATGATGTGGGTTCAGGTGATTTGATGGGTGGCGACCGGTGACGGCGGTGGGTGGCGATAACCAAAGCAAATGGCACAGGCTGGCTAGTACTCCTCAAACTCCTCCTGTTCCTCCTCCTCCTCCTCCTGTTCCTCCTCGTCTCCCTCGTCCACAACAACTTCGTCCCCGTTCTCCTGCGCGTGCTCCTCGCCCTCCTGCACAAACGGCCCGTCAATGCCCTCCTCAGCCTCGTCATCAAACTCGTCCTCCCCGTTGCTGTTTGGCGTTCACAACACACAGGGCAGCAACAGCAGGGGTGGTGGTGGTGGTGGCAGGAAAGGAAATGAGAAAGCGTGCAGGAAAGCGAGAGGACAAGCAGGCAGGATACGATGTACACACACGCATTGGAATGCCATGGCAAAGCAAGAGCAGCACTGAGTCACGTGAGAAGCAACGACCACCACTACCACCACCACGACAAGCAGCAGGTGCTTGACTTACAAAGCGTACAGGGAAGTTGGGTCATAGTCTGTGCCGTAGTGACTGCGAACCTGCGGGGGGGGCACAAGCGCGGAAGCATGGAACGCATAAATGATAGCGAAACGTGTCGATGCAAATGACAACCCTCCCCACATAATCACACACGCGCACGCCTCACTCGCAAGCATCACCCCCGCATACACGCATACACGCATCTCACGCTCACTTCACACACACACACACACACGCACACATACCGAGTCGTTGAGACGGGAGCGTGGCACTGGCGTTGGCTCTGACAGCTTGACGCGGGGGTTGTTGGAAGGGATCCAAAGTGGGGGCACCTCCATCTCGAAGCGAGGGCCCTTCTCGGGCGAAACCTGGCCGTAGCCGTGGGAGGCAACCTGAACCAACGTGACGCCAATCATGGAAGGAAAGCAATACGCAGAACGTGAGCAACGCAGCACGCACATGAAGTAACAACGACGGGCGTGAACCGGTGGCCCAGCAGCTTAGGCACGCGGATACAAACACACTTGAGCCACACACACACATACACAAACAACCACACACACACAAAAAAAAAGGGGGGGGGACACATACAAACACACAAACAACCACACAAACACACACAAATAACCACACACTCACACACAAACAACCACACATACACACACAAGCACTGTGAGGACAGCAGCGCACGATCCATGCATGCACCTTCTCTGTGAGCTGGTTGCGGGGCGCTGCTGGCGGGTCGCGTGGGACCTCGCCCTTGAAGGTGAGCGACCACCGCGGCTCGGGCTGCTTGGGCGCTGGCTTCTCCCCGCGTGGTGGCGGCGCCTTGCCGTACTGCGACGAGCGCACCTGTTGAGAGAAGCGGGGGAACGTCCCATGGCAGGACGTGCGAAATAGGTGAGACGAGTGGTTTGGTGGCGGCATCGGCGAGAAGACAAAAAGCGTATTCATCAGTGCACTTGCAATTCAACCTTAACCGGCCAGCACACAACGAAGCTCGCGAGAAAACGAGGCTACAACTCCCATACACAACAGCACCACAAGAAACGATGTGCACACACGCGCGGGTGCGACACTGCACCTTGTCTGCGAGTGGCGTCTTTGTGGCAAAGGGCTCCAGGGGCTGGTCGAGCACGGACGAGGACTTGTCAAAGGAGAAGTCAACGGGGCCACGCTCCTTGTATTGGCGGGGCGCAACCGGCGGCGACGCAAGCCCGTACTTGCTCGACGACGCAGAGTCCCGCAGCGCCCTGACGCAATCGAGAGGTGGTGGGGACACGCAATTGGTGGAAGGGGGGATGGTGAGCGGGTGATGGTGAGGCTTCATTCAAAAGGAAATGTTGGACGTTGTTCCACAATCAGCAGCGCAGAGCAACAACAACAACAACAACAACAACAACAACAACAACAACAACAACAACAACAACAACAACAACAACAACAACAACAACAACAACAACAACTGAAACAACAACAACAACAACAACAACAACAACAACAACAACAACAACAACAACAACAACAACAACGACAACGACAGCGTCGTGCGGAGTGACATGACTGACTTTTGTTTTGGGGATGGGGTGTGGTTTGGAGGGAGGCCGAAGCTGAGCTCGAGTTTTGACCGCGAGTTGACTGAGGAGAGGCCGTCAAGCACAAACTCGCCCTCCTCCGTCTCCTTGTTCTTCGCGTCCTCTGCAGCCTCCTTGTCTGATCTGTCCATGAGCAGCGAGTAGCGCGGCACAAACTTGCTCGGCGTCGTGGACGTGTCCATGCTGTTGGAGCGCCGGGGCGCAGACGAGGGCCGCTTTGCGTCAGGCAGCACGCGCCCGTACCCAGACGATTTGACCGACTGCCGCAGCTTGCTCTTGGGCATTTGTGGGCGGAACTTGAGCGAGGGCGCAGAGGAGGGGCGGGAGACAGCGGCGGACACGCGGCCGTAGCCAGACGACTTGACGGTCGAGAACTGTCGCTGAGCAGACGGGGAGCGCTGGATCTCTGGTTTGAATTTGGGAATCTCGGGGGCCACCTCCTTCCTGGTGGGGATGGCGCGGCCGTAGTTGGACGATGGGGCACTCTTGCGGATGGGGCTCTCCTGCAGCTCGGGCTTGAAGGTGGGCACCTCCTCCCAGGGACGAAGGTCGTTGGGCTCGAGCACAACGCGCTTCACCACAGGCACGCTCTTGCCGTAGCCGGAGGACCGTGCACGCGTGCGCAGCTCTGGCGAGGACATGAGGTCTGGCTCAAAGGTGGGGACCTCGTTGTAGATGCCGTCCCACTCGTTGGGCTCCTCCCGTTCAAGCTGGTCCAGGCCACGCTCAGGTGCCAACGCCCACGAGCTCTCACGGTCCTGCTTGCGAACACGTGTGTGCAGGCGTTTGTGTGTGTGCGTGAGGAGGTGTGTATGAGAAGGTGTGTTTGTGTACGCGTTGGTGGGAGACAGAGAGAGAGAGTAAGCGAATGTGAGTGCGTGTGTGGGTGCGTGCGTGCGTGAGTCAGCTCGTGTGCGTGGATTGCTGCATGTTCAGTGGTGTCTGAGCGCTGCTGTTGTTGTTGCTGTTGTTGTTGTCGGTTGTGTGACCAGTGCTGTTGGCGTGTACTGGACAACTGCGAAAATGCGGTGTGAGCGCCGTGTAGCTGCACTCGTCAAAGGGCACTGCAACTGCAGTGTCAGTTGCCCCAGTGATGGTGGTCAGTAGGGCAGGGCGGGCAGCAGCGACTGACCGTCATGATTGCTGTGGCTGGTTGTCGATTGATTGATAGGAGGGGAAACAGTGGTTTTCTTGGAACGGAGTGCGTTCGGTGCCTGTTTCAACTGCATGTGGCAAACCAAGGAGGAGAGCGGCGGCCAAGGATTGTGAGCGACAAATCAACAAGGGCTTGCAAGTAAGCTCAGTTGTGCTGGAAATGAAGCAGTACACGGGGTGCTGATGACGTGACCCCACACAACAACAAATGCCGACGATGGTGCTGGCGGTTGGGGCGAGTGGGCACGGAAGGAGCTGTTGCCGTTGCGGGTGTTGCTGGCATAAGAGCGGCATTTGAGCACTGCATGCAGTGATCGCAGCCAACTCACACGCACCACGCACTACACACACGCACACACACACAAACACACACACGCATGCACATCGTCCCCCATCCATTCTGTCATCACACCACACCACCGCGCTGTTTTGTGCTGCTGTTCAGTGGGAGCTCCACACCGACAAAAAAAAAAAAGCCTTCATCGTCCTCTTCTCTTCAACCCTTCCTCCTCCCCTTTGTTCTCAAGCACCCGCAGCTGCTCATCCACAGGCAAGGCCGCAAGCCCAAGCCGCATTCCACCCATGCACTCGATCAAGCAGCGAGCGGCAGATGGGGCTCGTGTGCTCACCCTGAGTCTCAGTGCTGCCACAACGGCCGCGAAGAAGCAAAGCAGATGGGGGTCACGCAAAGGCACAAGAAGCAACTCACCGCTCGCTCGCACACACAGGGGGGAAGCGAAGGCACTGGAGCGCAGCCGAAAATCTGACATGTTGCCAGTGAAACCTCGAACCCGAATTTCCCCGGGAGTTTTTTACCTGGCGTTTGCAGGATTTTGTGTGAGACTGTGTTGCAAATTGCACCGTTCGCCAATTTTGCGGAGCATCAGAGCTGTTTTGAAATTCGCGGCACACCAAACACAAACAGCGAAAAGAAAGAAGCAAAGCAAAAGCAAAAAAGAGGGAAAACGCAGGCGAAGGAGGACGGTGCTGTCTGGCTGTCTGGTTGCGAGCGAAGCTGGTTGCTGGTTGCGAGCGAGGAGACAGCGGCATTCGGAAGGCGCTGGGCTGACTTCACTGTGGGGATCAGTGCAAGGACAACGCAGCAGCGCGTTGGAAAAGGAGGGAACGTGACAAGAAGTCATGGATACCAGTGGCGATGGCGGTGGTGGTGATTTTGGAGACCAGCTTGTGCTCTCCGATGACGCTGCCACGGACTACGAGCCAACACAGGACGGTAGGCTCTCGTGTGCAGTGTGTGTGTGTGTGTGTGTTTTGGGTGGGTGTTGCTGTGGGTACAGCTGTGAGGCTGTGTGAGTGTATGTATGTGTATGTGTGTGTATGTGTGTGTGAGATGTGAGTGGATGGGTGTCGAGTGTGTTGGGGTGTTTGAAGTGTACAAACGACATGTGCAAACACATGCGTGCGTGCGCAACGTACGCGTTTGTGATGTGTCACGTCAAACACTATGCCAGTCCGTGGTGTGGTGGTGTATGTCTAGCATCAGCTGTCACGTGTGTGCCTCACACAAAGGTGTGCACGTGTTTGTGGTGGTGATTGGCAGAGATTGAGGCGTACGCAAAGGAAGTGTTGGAGATGGATCCGGCGGAGGACCCTGACCTCTTGTACATTGCTCGCGATGCATTGAAAGCACCGCTGCCAAAGAACTGGAAGGCTTGGTGCGTTGGCTCCAGTCCAGACATGCTGCACGCTGTACTGTGCTCTGTGCTCTTTGCTTCGTGCTCTGTGCTCTGTGTGTAGGTGCATGTCTGTGTGTGTGTTGCTGAGTGTGTGTTCTTGTATGCCTGCGCATCGGGATGTGTCTGTGTCCGTTGTTGTGTATGTCTGTGCATCGTTGGGTCCCTCTGCATGTGCGTGTGTATGTCTGTGCCCATGGCTGCATGAGCATCTGTATGTGTGTGTGTGTGACAATGACACGCTGAAGCAGTGCGTTCATTTGTGGTGCGTGTCTTGCGCGTCTCTGTGCTGCCTATGCGCGCCATGTGCACTATTGCCTCCTCACACTGTGTGCGATGCACTTGTCTTTCGCATGCAGCCAAGACAAAGGCACCGGTGAAATTTACTTTTTCAACTTTGACTCCGGCGAGAGCAAGTGGGACCACCCGTGCGATAACGACTTTAAGGAGGTCTGTGTTTGGAGTGTGTGTTTGACGAAAGCACGAACGTGCACACGAGACAAGATTTGGCTGCTGCGGCGCGTTGTGTCTCCGTTCCGTTGCCATCTCGGCCGCAAATACTCACTATCGCACAACACCGTTACAAATGAACGCACACACACGCACACACGATGCAGTTGTACCAGAAGAAGAAGGCTGAGAAGCAGGCAAAGGGCAGCGCAGCGCCCGCCAAGCAAGAGCAAACCACCGCCCTGGGCAACGTCATGGATATGGGTATGTGTGTTCATGTGTGTGTGTGTTCGTGTGTGTGTGTGTGTGTGTGTGTGTGTGTTCGTGTGTGTGTGTGTGTGTTCATATGTGTGTTCATGTGTGTGTATGTGTTCATATGTGTGTTCATGTGTGTGTGTTCATGTGTGTGCGTGTGCGGTTTCGCGCATGGCAACAGTTGAGCAGTGTGCACCACGTGCGCATGGTTTGCGAATTCCCTTCGCCCATCACTCATTGTGTCACGCAATGCGCCATCTTGGGACATGACATCCCTAGACGACTTCCTGGCGGACCAAACAGACGACGAGCCAGAACTCTCAGATTCGGGCGACGACCACACGCGCGCAGCACTGGTGCGGACAAGGGAAATTGGAGGAGTGGAAGGTGTTTCTGCACGCAGCTTGCACGAAACACACACAAGATGTACGCCGCGTTGCACGCACACACAGGCGCGCGCAGTTGTTCGCTCGCTCACATATGCCCTTCACACGCTCGTTCCTGCCCATACTCGCCG
>NW_004754927.1:1882794-1889363 GCF_000188695.1 Salpingoeca rosetta | reverse complement strand
TGCTGGATTCGAAGGATGCGAGTTCTCGCCAGCGATGACCTGCTTGCCTTGCAGACGCAAGCGTACTCCACCAGCTTTCCCACGACCACATCTTCCGTCCCCGCCACCAATGCAGCACCCGCTGCTGCTGTGCGCATGTGCATGCGTCCCTGCGTGGTGAACCCAGCATCCTCAGCGCCATCGGCGCCAGCGGCAGTGAGATACACATCTGCTCCTCCGCGCCGGCCGGACCTCCTGCAGTCCGTGTACAGCAGCAATGCCAGTCCTTCGGCGTCCGTGGCATATGCAGATCCGTTGATGGCGTCGTCCACGTTTGCACCGCGCGCGGGGCGGCCGGCTGCACCTGCGGCGGTCCGGGCAAGGGCGGGGCCTGCGCTCACTCGCCGCGCGCACGAGGCCGACCGCGACTTTGTGGAGGAGCACAGGCGCTTCCTGACGAATGTGCGGCGGGAGGTGGATGCGCTGGCATCGTCATCGTCGGCATCGTCGTTGCGGGTTGGCAGGCGCGCAGCAACAGCAACAGCGCACCGCCGCACATACGGCCACCACCACCAGCCGAACCAGCAGCAGTATGCCGACGCGGGCATGTTGGCTTCGCCTGCCGTGGCTGCTGGCCACTATGGGATTCGCCCGCACCAGCCCATGCGGCTGTCGCTTGGACGCAGCTGGCGCGACCTGTCCTTGAACAACGCGCCCACGGTGCTCTCGCCCTGAAGCAGTCGTGAATGAAGCGGCTGACCTTTTTTTTTTTTTTTTTTTGTTTGGGGGGAGGGGCGTGAGGGAGGAGCATAATTTTGCTTTGCTTCTGTTTGTGTGTGTGTGTGTGTGTGTGTGTGTGTGTGTGTGTGTGTGTGTGTGTGTGTGTGTGTGTGTGTGTGTCGATGTGTGTTATCCCTTCCCCCCCCCCCGCTTTGACTCTTCTCCTCCTCCCCCTTCTCTCTTTCTTTGTTACATCTGGGTTGCAATTCGCTCTTGGCTTGATATTTCCGCCTTCCCAACAACAACAACAAACTTTTTTTTGTTTGTTTTTTTGGCCTGTTCGCATTTGTCCATATCTGCGCTGTGCATACTCCGATCTCCCACTGCGCGTGTGTGTTCATCTCTTAGCTAGTAGTCCCTGTGTTTCATACATCGCACGCTGACGAAGAAAACGGGGCAGGCGCAGAATTGAGGTGGGAGAGGCGCCGAGACGAAGAAGAACAAGAAAGCGGTGAAGAAGAAGGAGGAGGAAGGGAGGTGGAGGAGGAAGGGACCACTGCTGCCGCAACAACAACAACAACAACAACAACAACAACAACTTAAACAACAACAACTTAAACAACAACAACTTAAACAACAACAACAACTTAAACAACAACAACAACAACTTAAACAACAACAACTTAAACAGCAACAACAACAACTTAAACAACAACAACTTAAACAGCAACAACAACAACAACTTAAACAACAGCAACAACAACAACAACTTAAACAACAACAACAACAACAACAAGCAGCAGCTTCAAATGGCTGGCGGCCAGTGCTCCACAGTACGAATCATCCTGCCGCGCGAGATTCAAATGCATGTCCTTATTTGGGCACCTGTCATTTGGCGTTCGCCACCGTTTTGAAAAACGGCTTGAAACACGTGTTTTCTCCAAAACACCAGATGATATTCTTGAACCTGAGCAACCGACATTTTCAGGCGCGTGCAATCAAGCTTTTCTCGAAAGACCCAACTTCCACGCAACCGGCGTTGCCCCACAGCAACCTACCATACGCGACCAAACGTTCGCACGAATTCGGTACGCTTCGACTTTCGCGACTTTTGGGCGTCTCCCTGAACGCCACTGTAAGTGATGTGACGTGAACCGCGTTCCCACTGACGGACCAACAAAGATGATGTGATGGGGTTTCTTTGGTCAGCTTCCCTTTCCCTCGAGGCGCGCAACCACGTGCGCACAAAGGCCTAAGCCGTGCCTTGATGGTGGCTTCCCACACACGTCACAGCCACGCCACACAACCCCACACAACCCCCAACCCGCCTGCACTTTGCCTCTTTGCCTCTTTGCCTCATTGCACATTCCTTTGCCTGTTTTCAAAGTTTGCACGCAACACGGCAACCGGGACAACGTGCAGAAAGTGCGAGGCTCACAAACCCCAAAGCGCAAGGCAACCACACGCGCGCACGTGTGGGTGGTTGTTGTGTGTGTTGATTTCCGTTGTGTCGTTGGTTTCAAATCACCGAATATGTATAAGAAGGACCCAACCCTTTTGTGCGTTTGTGGCGGCTGTGGCCTTTTGCGCTTTGTTGCGTTCGCTTCCGCAACTGTCGCGTACTCTTGCTTGAAAAACCGCGCCCTCAATCAACCGCTGGCCTGGTGTCTGTTCGTTAGTGGATTCCCACGAGAAAACAACAACAAAGTGGCGGCAACACCACACACCACTGCACGCACGCACGCACACAAACACTGCGTGCACGCGCTCGCTTGGTTTTGGGAGCCAAGCAGCGAAGGAAAAAGGCTCAGCTGTGCTGCTGTTTCGCGTCGTGAATCGTGAGTCGTGTGCGTGCGTGTGTGTGCGTGCATGAGAGAAAGAAGGGTTTCGTTGCGACTGAACGCGGTGCAATCATGACTCTCACGCACGGGTGTCATTTTTTCCATTGCGCGTCGCACCGCTGCATCCCACCTTACCCACTGCCATCTCGTCACTTACCGTGCTTAGCTCGTTCGCGTGCGACCTTGCACACGCTGCCATCCCCGCCGCCCCCAACGTCTCAGCAGCATCTACCTTTGCGGTTCGCCAACCACCGACCCACCCGACCAATCTGCTGGCAGTCAGGAGTACCCAAGCACCCACAGAACCAACCAGCCCACAAGCAAACCTACGCAACGTGCCAACCCACGCAACCAACCAACCAACCCATCTTGAGCCGTGTGCCATCGTCGGGAGACCTTTGGCCCCAAGAATCAAATCTCAACACACACGCAACAAGCGCCCGCCCACGTTCTGCTTCGTCCTTTCTGCACGATTGTAACCTACCCCTTCTCCCCACTTCCCCCGAAACCAATTGCCGCAAGATCTCATCATCCAACCGCAGCAACTAAGAGCTACACGCGCCCACCGCCACAGACACCACCACCAACGCCAAACGCCGGCTTCTTGCGTCCTCACGCGCACTCTCCCATCATCACTTGCGTCGCGTCGTTTCTGCGAAACTGCATCCATCCAGTTTCTGGCGTGCAACAACTACTGCACCTTACACACACACTCGCGGCTTCCCCTGCTCCCGTGTTGCGTCCTCCACAGCAACGCAAGCTCCCTGCAACCCAAGTGTTTAACACACGCGCACCAAACCCTACACACGCGAAGCAACACATCATCAGCCTTCATTTATTGCTCCCACCCTTCCCACCATCATCATCGACCGCAACAGCAACGGCAACAGCAACAGCACATCTCCTCCGCCCACTTCGTTTGCGCTGCGCTTTCAAACCAAACACCAGCCGATATCCCTCTCGTCTTCCCTTGAAGTATCTGTTCTTCTTTCACCGCTACGTGTTTCGTTTGAACCACCCGCTTCCCGTTGACTTTCTCTTTGAGCGTGTTTGAATCACCGCACCCGCGCGACTTGCTTCATCTTGGTGGCTGTAGCTGTTGTGCCTTCCTCCCCCCTGGCGTTGTGCTAACCCGTTTCATCTCTTTATCAACGGCACAACATCACATCACCACACCACAACACACCACAACACCACAACACAACACAACACAACAAGCCACCAACGACAACCTCCTTCCTTCCAGTCCCCTTCTTCTTGCCTTCTCTTCCTGCCCCAATCGACTGCCTCGTTCTTCCAACGAGACTTGCCGTTGCGTTCGCTGGCTTGTGTTGCTTTGACACCGCCTTTGATTACGGTTCTCCATCATCACATCACAGCACCAACGTTCTGCCGCACGCCCATTCCCCCCTCCCTTGACCCTTCTCTGATTCTTCTTCTCTGATTCTGATTGCGGAGTGCCTCTCCTCGTTGCTTCGGCCCTCTTTCATCCATCCAGCTCTCTCGCTCCCTCCCTTTCATCTCTGCTCTCCCCGTTCTTCTTTCTTTCTTTCTTTCTTTCTTTCTCTCCCTCCCTCCACCTTCATTTCTCCGCCATCCCGTCTCCCCACCCAAACACCTCCGCTTCCATCACCGCATGAGCCGCGCCCGCACACCGCCGCCGCCGCCAGCAGCACCACAGGCCACCATGGACGCCCTCTCATACGCAGGCAACACGCATGACGCCCAGCACCACCCGCATCACGGCATCGGCCCCATTGCATGCCCGCCGAGCCAGCTGCCGCACCTCCACCACCATGCACAGCAGCCCATCGCCACCAGCACAATGATGGACCAGGCAAACGACGCGTTGCACGCGTACGCCAACCACAGCCACTTCAACAACACCAGCGGTGCCGTGAACGATGAGGTGGCACACGACATGCTTGCACACGGCATGCCAGGCTCCACCTCCGCCAACGCCGTGCTCTACCACGGCCAATCACGCCACCGCTTCAGCCAGAGCATGCTGCCTGATATCCCCGAGGACATGCCTCTTGATGATGAGCTGGTATCACCCCGCCCTCAACAGCAACAGCAGCACCAGCAGCGGCCATTCACCGTCGCAGGCCACCGCACGCGGCACATGCAGTACGCAAGCAACAGCACCGGCTTTGCGCATGCTTCCATGCATGCAAGCAACATGATGGACACCGATCACCAACACGGGCCCAGCATGCATCAGCGCCAGCTCCCGCGCCACCACAGCGACACAATGCTTGCGCACGGCTACGATCAGCAGCGCCAGGAGCAGCTCATGCTGCAGCACCACCTGCACATGGCACAACACGACCAGCAGCAGCAGCAGCCTGATTTTCACAGCGCACAAATGCTTGCATGCAAGCAGCAGCAGCAGCAGCAGCAACAGGCCCACGGCAGCATGTTCACGCGTCTCGACAGCGGGCTCGATTCCCACCACGAGGACCAAGGCTTCATGCCAACGCCAAACTTCAACACTACCACCACCACCACCACCACCACCAACAACAACAACAACAACAACAACATGCAGCACATGGAGCCACACCCGTCGTTTCCAAGCCCGTTTTCAACTCGCTCCTCTGGCGAGTTGGAGGACAACAACAGCAGCAGCAACAACAACACCGCTGCGGACGATATGGGCACAGAGGCGCCACCACGAACCCCGCACCATCTCCAGCCGTGCCCTCGTGACCAGCCAGACGGCGCAGAGTACATCAACCCAGACACGCTGGCGCACCTGCTTGCCTTCCAGCCGGAGCACGTGCTGCTGCTGGACTGTCGCGCCACGCTCGACTTCAACCTCTCGCACATCCGCGGCGCCACTCCCGTGTGGTTCTCGCGGCTCATGCTGAAGCGCCTCAAGCGCAAGGCAGGCACCATCACCATCACAGACCTTCCAGATGCACAGACGGAAGCGCTGTCGAAGCGCCACGACGCAAACGTGCTCACGGTCATCTACGACGAAGACTGCTCGTACTCCATGGGAGATGACAACGCCGTGAGCATGCTGCACAACATGCTGCGGGCAGAGGGGCTGCAGCCCATGCTGCTGCGTGGCGGCTTCAAGGCCTTCCGTCGCCTGGTGGACGGTGACTTGGTTGTCTCGCAGCACGAGGAGGACACGCACCCGCGCGCACCGCGCCTGCAACGCGTGCTCCAGCCGCATGACCTCTCCATCAACGACTCTGTGCTGCGCATCCCCGCCTCCAAGATCTTCAGCTACCTCTTGGTCGGCAACGCACGCCAGGGCCACAGCAGCGAGTTTATGGCCGAGCACAACATCACGCATGTGCTCAACGTGAGCGAGGAGCCGTGCGCGAGCAACGTGTTCCTGATGGTGCAGTGCATGCAAGTGCCATTGATGGACGGGCCTGGCCACGACCTGCTGTCCATCCTGCCACAGGTCATTCAGTTCATTGAGTCTGCCCGGTGCAGTGGCGGCCGCGTCCTGATCTACTGCAGCAACGGCCTCTCCCGCTCCATCGCCATCCTCCTTGCGTACATGATCTCCACTCGCAAGTACTCGCTCACCTCGGCCTACCGCACGGTGCAGACGCTGCGCCCGCTCGCCGCCCCGCACGTGTGCTTCCTCACGCAGCTTGTTGAGTACGAAGGGATTGTGCGCCAGGCGTCACAGCACTGCAAGCGCCGCACACGCTCAGCCGATGTCTGATGCACGTGCCAAACGGAGATAGAGAGAGTGTGTGCGAGTGCGTGTGCGAGTGCGTGTGCGTGTGCGTGTGCATGTGCATGTGTGTTCATCGTTCATTTGTTCATCGTTCGCTCGTTCCTTCCACGAACACGCATGCCCACTGCCGTATGCTGGCCATTCTTACTTGCTCCTTGCGCCCCTCAGCCACCACATCTCGCTCTCGCGCGCGTGTTTGCATCCGTGCATGCGTCTGTGTTAGTGTGGTTTTGCCTGAGGTGGCTTGCAGACCTGTATTGTTTGGTCGTGCGCTTTGGTACTAAGATCTCTCTTTGTTATTGTCAACCCCCCCCCGCCCG
>NW_004754927.1:1877794-1880294 GCF_000188695.1 Salpingoeca rosetta | reverse complement strand
GCACACACCCTGTCACTGGCACCAGCAACTCACAAATGCAGTCACCCACGCAGACACAGTTGCACACACAGTTACACACACACACACACACAGTTGCACACACAAACACACAGTTACACACACACAGTTGCATAAATACACACACACACAGTTGCACACACACACACACTGTTTGGCTGGAGCGGTTGTCGTAAGCGGGAAGGAAGGGTGTTGAGTCTGTCAAGTATTTGGAGACGGCCGCAGTCTCCTTTGTGATGTCATCCAGCGCCTTTGTCAACTCGTCTCTGGAAGCATCGGTGCTGAGCGCTTCAAGCTTCGTTCGAAGCTCTGAACAGTCGAATCGAAACAACATCAAGGGGGACACGCATGTGAGGTGTCAGGTGTACACTGTGACTGCCTGGAGGTGCAAACAAGCTATAATCAGCCAGCACGCGTGCATGGACATGCATGTGCATACATGTGTATGTGCGTGTGCGTGTGTGTGTGTGTGTACCTTGCAGCTTCCCGCGGAACGTGGTGAAGAACTCCTTTCCAACCTCGCCACTCATCGTGCGAACGTGTTGTGGTGAACGTGGTGTGTGGTTGCCGTTTGTCGTTTGCTGGCTGGCTGGTGGCAAGTCCTGAACATTTGTTGGTAACATCGCCAATTATCGGCCAACACAGCACTCAGCGCACAACAGCTGCTAAACACACACACACACACACACACACACACACACACACACACACACACACACACACACACACACACACACACACAACCATGGCTGATGATGACATGGACCACATCACGCTGCCGCCAGCCACGGGGCCTAGCAGCAGCAGTCACACCCATGGCGGTGTTCCTGACGAGATTGACCCTCTTCTGGCAGAGGATGATGGGGATGATGTGGAAGAAGACAACGACTTCGACGACGATGATGATGACGATGACGATGATGAGTTTGATGAAGGCGGGGACGACGATAACGATGAAGACTACGTCAACGACGAGACAGCAGCCAGCGACGACGATGATATTGTGGAAGAGGTGTCCACGCCGCGTCGCAAGCGCGCCAAGCGGCAGAGTTCATCGCGACGGTCAATTGGCAGCAACAGCGCAGGTGCAGCAGCAGCAGCAGCAGCTTCTTCCTCAACCCACGCGCATGGCATGCCCAATCCAAGTGGTGGCCGCTTGCGCTTCACGGACTTGGAGCTGAGCCTGCGCACAGAAGACGTCCTCGACGACCGCCACCACCGCCCCGCTGACATGGAGAAGATGATTGCACACACACAAAAGCGGCGGTTTAAGAAGCGAGGCGTGCGCTCCCGCAAGAACGCCCTTCCCTCGCGTTTCATCAACGTCATGGGCGAAGCTAACAAAGCTTACACCCGCCAGGTATCGTGTGTGTGTGTGTGTTGATGCTTGAATGGATGTGTGTGTGTGTGTGTGGGTTTAAGTTGTTGCTCGTTGGGGTGCTTTGTGTCGTTGATCGCGCAGTTGTTCAGCATCGTGACTGCGTTCATCTTGTCGTCTTCGCCGCGCTGATCTGCTATCTCGGTTGTCACGATTGACCCATAGGCATACGACGTTGCCAAGCGGCTGTGCCAGCAAGTGGTTGACGCTGCTCCGGACTGTCCTGACCCATACGACACACTCGCTCTCGTACGTGTCAACGCCATCATGGATAGTTGCGATGATGTCTCACACTGAGTTGCACTCTTCTGTTACGTGTGCTGAAGCGCGCTTGCCTGCAACACACACACACATACACATGCACAGAGCACTCACAACACGCACACAACCACACATTTCCTTGTCAGGTGTGCGAGGAAGTTGGAGACAAGCCGAAGTGCTTTGAGTACCGCAAGAAAGCGGCGAGCTGCCGACCCATGCGCGACGTCAACTGGATGGAGTGCGTACACACACACACACACACACACACGCACACGCACACACACACACACACACGCACACACACGCACACACGCACATTTGTTTGCTGACAGCCACATGCATCCACCACCACCGATGGAATGCAGGCTGGCTGGACTTGCGATGGAGATTGGGCGCGACACTGAGGCATCACGTCTTCTGCAGCGTGCACACAAGCTCCACCCAGACCATCTGGTACTGTGCCTTCATCGTATATGGGCGTGGTTTATTGTGTGCATGGTTCATTGCGTGTGCACGTGTGTGTGTGTGTGTCGTGTGGAAGTGGAATGTGGACGTGTCTGTAAGCGACTGACGGCTACTCACCATGCACCACCACCACCACTGCAGCCGACATTGGAGGCGATGATGGCGGTGGCGGAGAAGCAGGGAAAGACGTTCCAGGTTGTTCGCTACTGCGGCAAATACATCAGCAAATGCGGACCAAACGTCCAGGTGAGGAGAGGTGGGCGGGGTGCGTGTGTGTGTGCGTGTGTGTGTGTGTGTTTGGGGGCGGGGTAAGGATTAAGGAAGCATTAAGGTGGTTGGGAGCCAGAGAGAACATGCGTGTGTATGTGTGAGAGTGTG
>NW_004754927.1:1857794-1875294 GCF_000188695.1 Salpingoeca rosetta | reverse complement strand
GCGGCGGTGTGAGAAGTGGGACAAGCCGGCGCTGTGGGTGCTCATGTCTCGGTGCTACAAAGGACTGCACGAATACGAGACCGCCCGTGAACACATCGATCATGTTCTCAAGGTGATGCCCGCGCAAACTTGGCGCGTGCATGTGATGTGTATGTGTGAAAGAGCGTGTGTTCATGTATGTGTGTCAGAGCGTGCGTACGTGTATGTGTGGATTGTGTGATGTGATGTGTTTGCTGCATGCGCATACAAATGTGTGCATGACGTGCCACTGCTCCACCCTCATCCTCGTCACCACTGCCCATCACACCTTCCCACCATGCCTGGTCGCCCTCAGGTTGTACCGATGCACAAGGAGGCCCTTCGGCTGCAGCGGGAAATCTGCCGAGAGGTGAGGAGAGAGGTGCCCTGCCCTCGTTCACGCACACACACACATGCACACACACACATGCACACACATGCACGCACACATGCACACACATGCACGCACACATGCACACACAACCGTGTACATGCGATGATCATACATATGCATGTGAATGCTGGTTCTGTTCTTCATCCTCACGATCACCACCTTGGCGTGTTTGTGTATGTGCTCGCATTTGTTTGATGTCAGGCTGGTGTTCCATTGCCGCAATCGCAGCAGCGGCAGCAGCGGACATCGAAGAAGAAACGATCCAAGAAGACTCTCACCATCATCAGGTCTGCCATCTTCACTTCTGCACACATGCACGCACGCACGCACGCACACATGCACGCACGCACGCACATATGCACATACATATGCACATACATGCATGCGTGAGCGAAGATCACATGGTTCACAGCCAGAACAACGTGTACCACTCGGACGAAATGCACGCCCTGGTCCATAATCTTGCATCATGTGCGGTGACAGCAACAACTCCATCCCAACAGAGCAGCAGCTGAAAGATCATGGTGTTGCGGACGGCTCAAGGGCAAAACACATGCACGCGGTTCGTTTGCTGTTGTTTCCATGTCGTTCTCGTGTGTGTGTGTGCTTGTGCTTGTGTGTGTATTTGTGTGTCTGTCTCAAAAAGGCGGATGGAAATGGTTTTGGGTTGTGCGAGAAAGAGTGTGTGCATCGGCTTTGGACTTACGCACGTTTGACTGGCTCTCCACTTGGTTTTTGCTTGCAGGCAACGACATCGCAGCGCACGCTGACTGCCGTTTCTCTTCGCGGAGACCTGATTGTAAGCCATGCAAATTTGCACGTGTCATTACTTCTTGGTTTCTCGCCCACGCGTCGACTACGACTCACGTTCATACACATACATCCACGCACAACAACACCCCCCACACACACATATGCACATCACCGCCTCGTTTGTTTCTTGCTCATCTTCGCCCGTCACCACCACGGCTCCCATCGCACCACTCCTCATGTACACGGCCACCATCGTGTTCGCCACGGCGACACCCACCACCATCAGCGGATACGTCAGCTGTTTGGGAAGCGCGATTTGGATGCCGTCATCAGCACCGCATATCGGCCCTGCCTCTTCTTCCTCCAGTCCCAACTTCAGCCGGTCAGGAAGACGGACACAACCACAGCAAGCACACACACACACACACAGACACACATGGACAAGCCCAGAAACACACCTGCAAGGACATGCACACCGCATATGACGATCGGCGGAGTTTCGCTCACATGATCCAATGTTCACGCTTGTGTGCATGCGTGTGTGCGTGTGTGCAGACGTTTCTGCGGCCGTTCCGCCCGGACGTGTGTCGCCAGTTTGTCATTGACGCTGCAAAAGTCGATTGGCAGTGGGAGTGAGTTCATCTACCTTTGCGTGCCAACACGATGGGTCGTGCTTTCGTTGTTTGCATGGAGACACACGACCACATCGTCCCCTCCTGTTGCTCCTGCTGATGCTGCACCATCACCCGTGACCGACCTGCGTTATTAACGTCACGTCCCTCCAACGCGCACGATCACGGCATGTTGCCATCACCCCCGCGTGCGCTCACCACGACAATGCGTTCAGGGCTGTGCGTGGCGCGGTGTCTGGGGAGACGGGCAACAGCTGGCTCGTGTACGACAGGGACGACACACGTCCCGATGGTGAACACTTGCGGGTCTTCAACCCAAAGTCGCTCTCCATCGACGAATGGTGCGTGCGTTCTTGATTATTGCGTTCATGTGTGTATGCGTTTGTGTTCGTGTGTGCGCGCGCGTTTGTGCATGTGTGTGTGTGCGCGGTCGTATGTATGTGTCTAATTACGTGTGCCTTTGTACCAGCTCCTTCCTGTATGTGCTGTCATGTCAACGCTCACCGCAACGACGTGTCCGTGAATGCCATCTCCACTACCCCGTGCACGCCCCAGGTTTGAGATGTTCATCCGCGTGAGCGAGGCGATGGTGAACAGAAGGCGCGGGTACGAGGCCGCGTGCATGCTGCGCCGTCTCATCCACATTGGCCGCTGGGGAGAGAAGAAGCCAGTCATCCTCTACCTCGAGGTATTCACATGCACATATGCACATGCACATGCACACACACATACACACGCACACATACACATACGCACTCTCTTGTGCAGGCAGTTTGTCCTTGCCGTGTGTGCTGCTTGCTCATGTCGTGTGCGCGTGTGATGTAACGTCCTCCCATGCTTTGCATCCTTTGCCACTTTGATCACCACCATCATCGGCACTTTTGTGTTCACAACCACCATCAATTCTCACCCTCATATTCACATTGCAAACCACCATCAATTCTCACCCTCATATTCACATTGCAAACCACCATCAATTCTCACCCTCATATTCACATTGCAAACCACCTTCACATTGCAAACCACAACAACAATCGCCACCCCCACCAGACGCTGGCGCTGCTCGGTGCCGGGTGCTACGACGCGGCCTATCTCATTGGCCGCGCCAACGTGCTCGCCCACTCGGATGCAAACCGCCTGTGGGCAGCGCTCTATCCACTCTTCTTCCAGACACACGAGGCCTTGCATGCCAACCGCTTTGTGTTGCGTCGTCTTCGTGAGGCCCCAAAGTGCCCGTCCCCCTTCCAGGCGCAGGCCAACCACAGCCTCATGTCCTCCACATACAACTACGCTGCGTTTGGGTGAGCGCACAGCACACATGTGTGATGTCGTGTGTATGTGTGTGCGTGCGTGTGTGTGCGTGTGCGTGTGTGCGTGTGTGCGTGTGTGAAGGTTGGGGTGTGCGTGTGTGCGTGTGTGTGAACTATACAATCGTTCATTCCCTTCATTTGCACGCGTGTGTGTGTGTGTGTGCGCAGGTCTTCGTGGAGTGCAAAGATGGCGGACAACAAGGATGATCGCGCACTGGCGCACTTGACGCATTCCATTGCGTGCCTGCGTCGCACAACACAGCGCTCCTGCCCGTACCGCCGACCCCCGCTCATCAGGGTACAACCAGCATTCACACATGCACAGCGAGCGAGAGAGAAGAATTTGTACGTCCACACTCCACAGAAAGGAACATATGCAAACATACATACACACAGACACAGACACACAGACACAGACACACACACAGACACACACATGTATGCATTCACCATGCCACTGCTTGTTCATGCATGTGCGTGTGTTTTCCTGTCAGGCGCTGGTGCTGTTCAACGACTATGCCGAGCTGCGGGGCGGAGTTGCGGCGTCACAGGAGGCAGCGTACAACCTCGCGCGTCTTTATCACGTACGAAGGGGAAGAGGGCACAGAATTGGAGTGAGCAAAATCGACCGACACACAGACAGGCACATGTTCCTAGGTATTGCACGCACCATCACCTTGCTTTCATGCTCACATCCGACTTTGTGCATGTATGTATGCGTGTGTTCATGTGTTTGAATACCAGTTTTGGGGTGTGAACCACTTGGCCGTTCCCGCTTACCGCCGCGCTCTCGCACTCCCGAGCGTTCTCGACACCCATCGCGACGAGTACGAGAAGGTATGGCCACACACGCACACACACACACACATACACACACACACGCACACACACACACACACACACACAGATACAGATGCAAATACAACAGGCTCCCGACTTGTTCCTCACTCCCCACCCCCTTCCCTCGTTTAGGAGAAGCACGGCATCAAGGGCCCATTCAACGTGTGCTCCGAAGCGAAATACGCATCCCATCCCCTCACAGTGTTGATTGAGCGCTGTCTCGCGAACCTCCGTGACCCATCGAGCGAGCCAGACCCAACGAACTTGCGTGCAGAATGCGCATTTAACATTGCGCTCATCCACAAACCGCATTCACCAGAAGCGGCAGGACGGCTCCTTCGCTCAACCATTGCTTGGTGATGGGCAACTCTTTGCTTGTGTGTGTGTGTGTGTGTGTGTGTGTGTGTGTGTGTGTGTGTGTGTGTGTGTGTGTGTGTGTGTGTGTGTGTGTGTGTGTGTGTGTGAAAGGATAAGATAGATTGGGTGTTGGGTGGGTGTGTACATATGTACGTGGTTCAGTCAGCCAGTGGTACAGCAACGTGTAGACAAACGCGAGGCGCGAGCACAACGCATGCCACTCGCTGCCACCAGCGTGTTGGGAGCACGTACGCGCGTGTATTGGTACGCCGTGTAGACGGCACCAAACTGGCCAGCCCCAATCTGTTGCAATGCCCTGCACGCGACGCAGCAATGGTGGTGGTGACGACGATGACGTGAGGATGAGAGCGGTGGTGATGGCTGTGGTCGGCCCGAAGGCTTAAAATGAACGTACAGTGAGCAGTGACAGGCGACAGCGAGGAAACAACTTCACACACACATACACATACACATACACATACACATACACACACACATACACGCGGTATCAACACCACCCCCATCCCTCTCTGTGTGCTCACTTGAGGTCGGCCCTGTGAATCTGGTGCTTGAAGAGGATGGCTGGTGCTGGCTCGCGCTTTGGGTCCGTCACCGCAAACGGATTGTCGCCAATCGCCCTGTAGTCGTGGTGGTGACGATGGCAATGATGCGATGGTGAGCATGCACGCACACCCCACACCTCACACACACACACACACACACACACACCTCTCTCTCACACACACACACACACACACACACACACACACACACACACACACACACACACACACGAGAGCAGCAGCAAGAACAACAGCAGAGGTGTATCGCACTTTTCGTCTGCGGCGAGGAGTTTAAACGCCGTCTCGACAGCCATGTACGCGAGCTGGCCCTGCCCGCGCGGCACGTGGTAGATGTGGCAGTGGATGCCGCCCTGAACGGTGAATGGGAGTGAGGGCGGACGGGTGGATCGGTACATGTGTGCGTGTGTGTTGTGGTGTGTGTGTGTTGTGGTGTGTGTGTTGTGGTGTGTGTGTGTGTGTTGTGGTGTGTGTGTTGTGGTGTGTGTGT
Organism: Salpingoeca rosetta; assembly: GCF_000188695.1. NCBI lineage: Eukaryota > Choanoflagellata > Craspedida > Salpingoecidae > Salpingoeca > Salpingoeca rosetta. The sequence continues at coordinate 1,869,919 of NW_004754927.1, read as the reverse complement.
GTGTGTGTGTGTGTGTGTGTGTGTGTGTGTGTGTGTGTGTGTGTGTGTGTGTGTGTGTGTGTGGAAATGCATGGCGTTAGCTCGTAGCGGATGGACAAGTGGAGCCATGAGAATAAGCCGTACACGAAGCAAGAGTGATAACCACATTCACAGTGCATACCAACCGGCCCAACGCATGCACGAGCACGCGCGCACACACACACACATACACAGGCACACACACACATACACACACATGCATACACACACACACACACTTACAATGCGCTTGTTGACTGCGATGAAGGCAAACACATCATTGCCGTCCACAGAATCCAGCACAGACGTGTACGAGATGTTCTTGATGAACTCAGACATCATCACCGATCCTGGGAAACGCACGCACGCGCGCGCATGCAGATGAACGTGGGTGGTTGGAACGTGATGAACCTGTCGAGACACAGGTACAGCAGACAGACACGGATACACAGACACGGACACAGAGACTACACAGACACATACAGACGTACTCGCGCACACAACAACAAGAACAAGAACAAGAACAAGAACAAGAACAACAGCAACAACAACAACAACAACAACAACAACAACAACAACAACAACAACAACAACAACAACAACTTAAACAACAACAACAACTTAAACAACAACAACAATACACACACACGCTTCGCACCTGTTGTTCTGTCCATGGTGCGGACGTTCTGTGTGGAGACGATGACGGTGACGGGATCGCCAAAGCCAGCGGTTGTGTCGGCCATCTGAACACGCCGCAGAGAGGCCGTGGATGTGGGTTGGGGTGAGGCTGATCGGGCGGGCACGGAAGGGGGGGGGGAGGCAGGGTGGCATACAAACACAGACACGTGCACACAGCCACACACGCCACAGATACAGACACACACACACACAACACACGACACAGACACACACACACACAACACACGACACAGATACACACACACACAGAGACACACACACACACACACACACACACACACACACACACACACACAAGCATCGCACGTGTTGGCGCAGGCGCTCCTGGCCGTTTTCCTCGACAGCTTTGCGAATGACGTCCGCACCAAAGAGGGCATCGACAGGCTGTGCACCAAGATACATGCCAACAAACTTTCGCGGGAACGTCTCTCGCTCTGGCGGTGATGCGAACAGGCAGCGGTGTGATGACGCATTTGGTGCGGGTGGTGGTGTTGTTGTTGTTATGTGAGCAGATGCGGGTTGATGGGGTGACATGGCCGGTCACAACAGATGGGCAACAGCACGAGCACGGCTGCACGAACGCTGCAGCATTGTCCCCAAATGCATGCGCCATTTCACCTCGAGCGAGTTGTTCAGCAGAGACAACCACAGCACCTGTGGTAGGTTGCGGAAACAGGAAAGGTACGGTGATGGCACAGTGTGAGTTGCATTACAAACTCAACTCAGCGCACGCATCCGATGATGATGATGATGATGATGATGATGATGATGATGATGATGATGATGATGATGATGATGATGATGATGATGGTGATGATGATGATGATGATGATGATGATGATGATGATGACACACGTGCGCGCACATATGCAGACCAGACCAAACACAGCACAGACCAAACACAACACAGCACAGCACAGCACAACACACACAAGCGTCACGCACGTGGAGAGGCGACGGAGCGTGTTGCGTGCTCGTCAAAGCCGTTGGAGGGGGCTGCGGAGATGGACGACCTGCGACGGCCAGGCTTGACGGACTGCCGGAGGCGCTTCTTGTTCTTTGACTTCCACGACGGTACAATCTCGCCGTCCCCGCCACCAAAACAGTCTACCAGCGCACGGCATGCTTTGGACGCCTCCGACTTGGGCATGTTGATGACGTGACAATAGTAGCGGGAGTTCTGGTCCACCACCAGGCAGAGGAAGGTCGTGGAGTTGGGCTGCATGCCATGGCAGCAGATGTTTTCCCGCTCCGCTAGCAGCAGCACGTCCTTGCCTGCTCGATCTGTGATCTTGACGCTCTCGTTGCTGATGTGCACGGAGGCGCGGGCCACCTGCGCCGATGCCCTCAGCCGCTTCACCGCGTTGTCCATTGAAGCCGGGTCGCCCGGCCCACTCAGCAGCACAGGCCCAAGGTACCGCGCCTTGACCGTCGTTGTTGACGGCATGCTTGGCCTCAACTGTGTGCGTGCGAGTGTGTGTGTGTGTGTGCGTGCGAGAGAGAGTGTGTGTGTGTGGGGGGGGGGGTACGTCTGCTGCGTCGCTCTCTATTGCTTGTGTTGTGTGTTGCTTGAGCTGATTGGTGTGTGTAGTGCTGTCCTCCCCACCTTCCAGCCCTCGTCTTCCACCCCTCAACACTGGGTGCTTTTGCACGCGAACGTCAAGCGTGGTGTTGGTGTTGGTGGTGGGTGGTGTTTGTTGTTTTGCGAGCAAGCAAGTCTCTCCCAAAACACAAACACAACAACTTGCCCACTGCTGGCTGCTCTGCTGCAATTAAACACGACCAACTCGTTTTGTGAACCGAATCGTAGATTTAGGGTGTATCCACCAGAGCTTGGTGCGCTTTCTGGCACATGTGCGTGGGTTTCTCACCTTCTTTTTCGCCGGCTGTGCCGTGCCTTTTTCCTCTTCTCGCCCAAGGTTAGCCAGCTGCCCACCACACGCGAAGGCGATGATGGCCATGGTGGTGTGTGCATGTGCGGCCATGAGTGCGGGTGTGAGTGTAGTGCAAGTGCTGTGTGCACACGCATGACTGCGGCAGGCACAGCGAGACGATGATGCGGGATGCACGAGTGGGGAAGACACATGAGTGGAATGTGTGTGTGTGGGGGGGGGGGGGAAGGCGTGGGTGTGGTGGTAAACACACACGCTCGACCACACGCATGCACGCACGTGATGCTGAGTGTCGCAGTGCACTCTGAGACAGCACCATCCACAGTGAGAGCACGCGCGGACCAGCCACTCACTTCACACCCAACAGTGTGTCTGTGCGTGTTCACATCTCTGCGTCACACACGCCCACGCGCGCCACCAGCAACATCACCAGCAATAGCAACAACACTGTCTACACTCACGGCATCCACATCCACATGCGCACGTGTGGGTTGGCGAGCTGATGGATGACACGCGTTCACCAGAGGTCTTGCTGGTGGTGGTTGATGTCAGCAACAGCAGCACGCATGACGAAGAGAGAGAGAGAGAGAGTATGTGTGTGAACCAGTTGTTTGTCTGTGTGTGTGTGTGTGGGAAGCCACCACAAGCGTTCCACACGGCTGCATCACGCACTTCACTCAAGCCGCGTTCTGATGCTCACCCCATTCTGCGTCTGCGTGTGGCCCTCGATCGTCTGTCCACTTGCTTTCTTGCACACCAGAGAGACCGACGCCATGGCACAGGAGAACCCCATGAAGGAGCTGAAGCTCGAGAAGCTCTGCCTCAACATCTGCGTTGGTGAGTCTGGTGACAGGCTTACCCGCGCTGCCAAGGTGCTTGAGCAGCTCACCGGCCAGCAGCCCGTCTTCCGCAAGGCCCGCTACACCGTGCGTACCTTCGGCATCCGCCGTAACGAGAAGATCGCCGTCTGCTGCACCGTCCGTGGCCCCAAGGCCCTCGAGATTCTCGAGCGCGGCCTCAAGGTCAAGGAGTACGAGCTGTACAAGGAGAGCTTCAGCACAAGCGGCAACTTCGGCTTTGGCATCAACGAACACATTGATCTTGGCATCAAGTACGATCCATCCATCGGCATCTACGGTCTGGATTTCTACGTTGTCATGGGCCGCAAGGGCTTCCGCGTCGCGTAAGTGAACACATCCCACTGCTCCTGCGTCGTTTCTGTGTGTGTCTGCATGCGTCTGGTCTTGCGCATGTCGTTTGTGCTTGTCGGTGTATTGTGTGTCAGTGTGGTGCGCAGCTCGTTGAACGCAGCAGAATAGTTGTTCGCCCGCCCACGGTGTCAGCGGAGCGTGTCCGTTCTCGCGATACCGCAGCCACACGACGCTTTCCATTACACTGCGCTCACCGCAATGTCTCGTTCTTGTGTGCAGTCGTCGCAAGCGCAAGCAGGCACGCGTTGGTGCTCCCCACCGTAACTCCCGCGATGAGACCATGAAGTGGTTCCAGCAGAAGGTGCGTAGATGCTTATTTCATTTGCGTACCCCGTGTGTGTGCATGTGTTTGGGATATGTACTGGGTTGCTTTACATCTTTGCGTGTGTAGTGCTGTGTGCTTTATTTTTTGCATGCCTTGCACGTCGTTCTCGTTCTCACTCGCCGTCCCTTTCGCTCTGTGCCGCAACTCGCTCTCGCTCTCGCTCTTGTTTCCAGTACGACGGTGTGCTGAACACGGGCAAGCCCAAGAACGTGTCCCGCAACCGCCCCCACAAGAAGAAGAGGAGGTAAACGATAACCACAAGTCAAGCCCACGCCCTCTGCTGCCCAGTCTCCGGCTGCGCGTTTGTGTGTCGACGTTTGTCTTTTCCTTCCAGTTGGTGTCACCATCGCTTCGCTTCTGGGTGGCGGCGGTTTGATTGTTGTGTTCATTAAATGCACAACATCCTCATGTCAAATGGCGCAAGTGCGTCATCTAAGGGACAGACATAAGGAATCAAATTGGAGATGGGAGGGGGGTACGGAATGGACTGCTTCAGATGTCGCGCGCGCGCGTGTGTGTGTGTGTGTGACTGAAGTGCCACGTGAGAGCAGTTTATTCCTAGCAGACGCGAGGCAAAACAAAGCAAGCACTGACGTGCATGCATGTCGACGACAAAGCAATAGCAGCAGCAGCGGCGCGCAGTGGCTTCAGGAGGATGCTGCTGCTGGGGGCGCTTCTGGCGCTGTGTCCATTGCAGTTGACTGTGGCTCTTCCTCGCCACTCCCCGTTGCCTCTGAGGATGCATTGTTGCCTTCCTCTTGCTTCGTCGGCCCACCTTGCTCTCCGTCCTTCGCCTCTTGCTTCACGTGTTCCTGTTGCTTCCCTGTCTCTTGCTTGACTTGCTCTTGCTTCACGTGTTCCTGTTGCTTCCCCCCTTCATCCGTTCCTTCTTCATCCTTTCCTTCTTCTCTCCCTTCTTCCTCCTTCACATCACCCCCCTTCACCTGCACGTCCACCACCTCCTCCTCCTGCTCCTGCTTGTGCTGTGGGAGCGCCCAGAACCGCACGATACGGTCAGCTCCCGCCGTCACCACACCACACCACCACACCACACACAACCCCGCGGCGTACATGCAGGGATTGGCCGGCGGCGCCATCAAAGACATCCTCCAAGGAGAGAACGCACGTGGACGTGACCACGTCCCACACCTTCACCACCCCGGCCTTGCAGCACGTCGCAAGCCGCGCCGCTGGGCGCCTCAATCGAGTACGCGTGCGGGTGGTAGCGCACCATCGGCTTGCCTGGGTGGGAGGGATGTATGTGCATGTGTGTGGTGTGGTGTGTGTGTGTGTGTGTGTGTGTGTGTGTGTGTGTGTGTGTGTGTGTGTGTGTGTGTGTGTGTGTGTGTGTGTGTGTCCGTCTATCAGTGTGTGTGTGTGTGTGTGCGTTCGTTTCAGCGTACCGCAGTGACGGGGGCAGTGTGCTGGCTCTCCTCGGGAAGAGTGAAGCACTTCCACATCTTCGTCTCATACAGACGAACTGAACAACACACACACACACACGCACACATGAAAACCCATCGAATTGAGGAGATGATGTTTGTCAAGGACATGTCACATACCGACAGACAAACAGACAGACAGACACACAGACACACACAGACACACAGACACACAGACACACACACACACACACATAGTGCTGCAGCGTACTCTGTGGGTGGGCGGTGGCCACGGCGAGGTACTGTCCAGATGGGTGGAAGTCAATCGCATTCGTCTGGAAATAGTCCTGGCATCATGTCACCACCACGTGCACAATGACAAGGGAGCCATGGATCATGGTGAGGACAGACATCAACTACGCATCATCATCGTTGCCACCACAGCGAGCAGCAACAGGTGCCGCTGCCACCACTACCAGTGTCGCCCCACACATCCTGTCACACACATACACACACACACCTCGATGTGATGAATGTACTTCTTTGGCTCGACGTTGTCTGACATGTCATACACGTACATGCCCATCTGTACACGGAGGTAGTGTGTGCGCGTGTGTGCGAATGTTTGCGAATGTGTGCGAATGTGTGCGTAAATGATTGTGTCGGAAAGACCTTCAACCAGGCAGAAGAGCAACGTGGAGAAGCAGCGCAACCGTTGACAGCGCTGCAATCACAGAAACACACACACACAGACACAGAATACACACACACACACACAGACATACACATACATATACATACACACACACACACACACGAACACACGAACGCACAACCACACACACGCACACATTCAGTAACGCACCACTGATCCTGCGACAAGCAGCTTGGCGCTGGGGTGAAAGGCGACAGCAAAGATGGGCGTGCGAACGTCCATCATCTTGCACAGGACCGTGGAAGTGGTGGTGTTTTTGCCCTCGGCAATGGAGGCAGGGACATCAAACACGCGTACAGAGCCATCCTGGCATCCAATTGCAACCAGCTGGCCGTCTTTTGAGAACCCCGCTGCAAGCACGACAAGCACATTCATGTGAGCAAGCAAGCAGCACACGAGGCAGCTGGCGGGCAGAGACGCAAATGCAAAAAGAGCAAACGTGGAGAAAAGCCTGCTGTGTCAAGCACGAAAAGCCCCCTCCCCCGCGCACACTCACACGCACACACACACTCACACGCACACACACACACACACACACACACGCACACACACTGTACCGCAGTTGCAAATGCCAGTGAGTGGCGACGTGAGCGTCTCAATGTAGTCTGCCTTGACAGAGGCAGGTTCCACTTCCTTCTTAAACTGGAGGCCCGGTCCTGTTGTTGCAATGGCCCAGATGAACAGGCAAAGCAAAGCGAAAGGTGAGAGGCGTCGCACGCAAGCTCATCTATGTGTCGCACAACTGAGCGCCACACATTTCGCACGCAATCAATACAACCACCGGCTGCAACACTTTGTGGCAAACCTGACGCACCAGGGGCAGCGGTTGTGATGGAGGACACGAGCTGCTTCTGGTCATCACTGGCCACTTCTGTGAAGGTGTCGAGGAGTTCACTGGACGGTGCCACGTCCCGATCAAAACCCAAGGATGTCTTGAGTGCGCGCGCTGCCTGTGTGTGTCCGTCCAACAGCAGTTGGCTGGAGCCCAGCGAACATTGTATGTTGTGTGTTTGTGTTGTGTGTGCGTTATTGTGAATGTGTGTGTGTGTGTGTGTGTTGCGAAAGTGCTAGTGTGTCGAACGTTGAAGGTCCACTGAAGAACTCTGGGCGCACGCGTTCTTAAAGTGCCCATGTTCCAGTGAGAAGAACTCTGCACACACACACACACACACACACACACACACATAATTTGCTTTGCTGCGAGAGCGCACAGCTCACCTGATGACGAGGGTGTAGAGCTGTCGCTTCACCCGCAGGTCGTGCCTCACCGCATCCGCCATGCTCGTCGTGCGCTCTGTGTGTGTGTGTGTGTGTGAGTGTGTGTGTGTGTGTGTGTGTGTGTGTGTGTGTGTGTGTGTGTGTGTGTGTGTGTGTGTGTGTGTGTGTGGTGTGTGTGTGTGTGTGTGTGTGTGTGTGTTCAGTGGAAGTGTAATTTCATGCTGTCGCATACTGTTGTTTTGAAACTGACCACAAACAACAAACAAACATCCACACACCTTCTCTCCTCCCTCTTCCTTGCGCCCCCCCCCACCACCACCTCCTCCTTTCCTCCCTCCCTCTTGCTTCACCGTCGTGTCTGGGCCCAGCCATGGCATCAAGCACGCGGATGGTTAAAGTCATCCTGCTTGGGGATGGCAGCGTTGGGAAGTCGTCGCTCATGCAGCAGTTTGTGCGCAACGAATTCAACTCGGAGTCCTTCCACACCATTGGCGTGGAGGTGCTGAACAAGGACGTGCGCGTCGGCAGCGAAGCCATCACCATGCAGATCTGGGACACAGCCGGGCAGGAGCGCTTCCGCTCCTTGCGCACCCCGTTCTATCGCGGCGCAGACTGCTGCATGCTCACCTTCGACCTCACAGACCCAAACTCCTTCAACAACATCAACATGTGGCGGGACGAGTTCCTCAAGCACGCCAGCGTGGACGACGTCGCCGCATTCCCGTTTCTGCTCCTCGGAAACAAGGCCGACCTCGCAGAGCAGCGGCAGGTCACCGCAGAGGCTGCGCGGGCATGGTGCAGGGAAAACGGCAACGTGCCATACTATGAGACGAGCGCAAAGACTGGTAGCAACGTGGAGGACGCATTCCAACAAGCAGCGCGGATGCTGTTGCAACACGGCACCCAAGCCGCCCCAGACTTTGATGACACCGTCGACCTCAAGAAGCAAAGAAGGGAATCGTCGTCGTGCTGTTAAATGTGTTCATGCGTGTACACGTGTTTGTGTACTTGTGTATTTGTCCTGTTGACCTCAACTTTTTGTGTCACTTCTATATGTTTGCGGTGCGTGCGTTGCACTCTCTTTTTGTACAAACCCCCCAACAAGACAGACGCATCTGTTTTGCGCTTCCTCAGCTAGCCTTTGTGTTGCTTCAGTTGTCGTTGTGATGTGTTGTGTTGTGTGTTGGTGTTGTGATGTGTTGGTGTTGTGATGTGTGCGTGTTGTGTGCGTGTTGTCACGTGGTGTGTGTTGGTGTTGTGTTGTGGTAATGTGTTGTGTGCGTGTTGTAACGTGGTGTGTGTTTGTGTTGTGTTGTGTCGTAGGTTCGATGGATAGTGGTGACAGGTCATGTTGTTCGTGCGGGCAGTCTTGCTTGCTTGTTTGCTCGTTTGTGCCCTTCCATTATCACTCAAACGATGAGCCCGCAGTAAACAACCCAACACCAGCGACTGGAGAGGAAGGGCGGGACGAAGAACGAGCGCAAGGAACGATGGGGGGTAAGGCGCCACAGCCCGCCTCATGTCCACAGAGTCGGCTGCAGCTGCCCGTCATCAATACACAAACACACGCACACGTAATGCAATGTAAAGCCAAACAGAGGGAAAAGGAAATAAGCCACGCAACACCACGGAGAGACGCACAGGAATATTGGGGAGGGGGTGGGCTACAAACAAACAGATGCACACACGCACACACACACACACACACACACACACACACACACACACACACACACACACACACACACACACACACACACACACACAGTCTGTGTTCAAAGGATGAAGGTAAGATTGGTGAAGAGGAGAATGGTCAGAATGACAAGCCCGCTGGCAGCCGTGTGGGTTGCATCGCTCGTGCACGTCTGAGCAAAGGGCAATGCAAAGCAATGCAAAGCAGAGAGAGACAGTGGCATGAGTGATACGTTGGCGATGTCAACACGGCAGTGCACGTGTGTGTGTGTGTGTGTGTGTGTGTGTGTGTGTGTGTGTGTGTGTGTGTGTGTGTGTGTGTGTGCGTGCAAGATTTGTAAATGATGCACGCGAACATTGATGGACTCACGGAATCGCAGCGCGTGGTGTATGCAGCGGCGGTGTTCCACAGGGAGAGACTATCGCGAGCAATCACGCCCGTCAACTCGGCCTCAATCTGCACACACACACACATACACACACGTTCATGAAGGGGGCGGAACGGGTGCATGTGTTGATAAGAAAGTAGGAATTGTGAGAAGTTGCACACGAGTGGCAGATGACACCATTTGTCGTCACTCAACCACCGTTGGCGCAAGGACAAGGACGTTCACACAAACACCCACACACACACACACACACACCACACACACACACTTATGCACGCACCTTTTGCAGCCGTGTGGTCGTTTCAGATGCGACCTGGAAGGAAACAGTCACCCCTTGGCTCTGTGATTAGGGTGGTAATGACGGCAAGGCCGTGGCCATCGCCCAGTCGTTAGTACGCGAGAAGGTGCAAGAGGAGCAGCAACAACAACAACAGCAGCAATGGCAGTGCAACAACAGCTGTCACAATAGCAATGTCATCACCAATGGCAACACGAGTCGCAGCAATGATATGACGACCTGCAACACAGGGTTGAGCAGCTCACCACTTGCTGGAAACCGGTGACGGTGACAGACGACTGGAGAACACCGAGCGTGGCGGAAATGTCGGCAACAAACGCGGTGTTGAACACTGCAATGCAGGAAGAGGTGACGAAGAGGACGAGGGGGTTGTGGTGGTAAAAGTGAACAAGGCGTGTAGACAGGAGGGAAATGGAGGGGTGTGTGTATGTACACGGCGTAGGCATGCCAATCGTACACAACAACAACAACAACAACAACAACAACAACAACAACAACAACAACAACAACAACAACAACAACAACAACAACAACAACAACAACAACAACAACAACAACAACAACAACAACAACAACAACAACAACAACAACAACAACAACAACAACAACAACAACAACAACAACAACAACAACAACAACAACAACGCCAACAACAACAACAACAACAACAACAACAACAACAACAACAACAACAACAACAACACGATTTCTTACGGTCTTGGTTATCACGAATCCAAGCAAACGGCGGGCTGGCAATGGTCACCGACAGCGTTTCCTACAGCAGCAGCAGCAGGGATGAGGATGAGGATGATGAGGATGATGGGGGAGGAGATGGGCCGTGATACCTAATGCGCAGGACGTAGAACAATAGCACAAAGCGTTTACATACAGACACACACACACGTACACACAGACACAGACACAGACACAGACACACACACGCGCACACAGACACACACAATATCACATACCGTCTGGTCTTGGTGGTCGCAGGATGGGTCGAATGTGGTTTGGCAAGCAGACCTCTGGCGTGCACAACACGAGTCAGACAAGAACGACAGCCGGGCAAACAGGTTGCTCGTTGCTGACACCAACAAATAACAGCAGCAAGAGCCATTGCGGCCGGCAAGTGTGTGAAGAAATGAGCGTGTGTGTGTGTGTGTCTGTGCGTGCGTGTGTATGTGTGTGTGTGTGTGTGTTGCTTGGGGTGGAGTAAGAGACAGCAAGAAGCTTACATGAACACATGCACAGCACACATACCCACAAACACACAAACACACGCGCAGCCAACGTGTATGAGTGTTCACACCATCTGGTGTTGCTGTGAGAGCTGTGTGCAGGGCCTCCATGGCGTGGAAGCAGCAGCCAAGATCGTCCACAATCTCGTTTACGGCCTGGTGGTGATGCATTTGAGGTCGCGAAGATGAGGTGGTGGTATTTGGGGGTTGAGGGGCGTGAGCGTGCAGAGGATAACACAGTAGAGATTGCAAAGGCAGGGAAGCAAGCACGCAAATGCGGGTGTATATGCACACAGGCAAGAACACAAGTATACTCACTCACTGACTCACACACAGAGTCAAACATGCGAACACAAACACACCCACCGAGGAGCAGCCGAACGGGCACTGGGTTGCATCGTCCCAGGTCGTGCAGCGCGACTGACCAGACAAAGGCAGCGGCGTGAGCTCCCGTGGCACTCACCAATCTCACGACACAACACACGAACAACGTAGCACAACGGTGTACAACGGTGTACAACGGTGTACAACGGTGTACAACGGTGTGCAAGGTTGCATGCTTGCCACCACCACCACCACCACCACCACCACCACCACCACCACCACCACCACCACCACCACCACCACCACCACCACCACCAGCACCAACCATGTCCGTGAGAACAACTTCGCCATGTCGCCCAACAGGACAATGCCATGATCACATTCATCCCACCAACCCCCTGCAGTAACAAGCGAGAACTTGCGCTAAACCTGCAATACAAGAAACAAAAACCACAACACCAGCTGTCAACAGTAAAAAAATATAATAACAAATGACGACAACGGGACGATGATCGACTACGACTTACAACTACTATAGTACTACGAAAAGACGACCAATAACCACCGCTAGCGTCGATGACCTCCACCACAACTTACGACAGCATAGATCGACGATGAACGGCCAACTACGACGACCAACGTCATGAAACGGGAGCAGGCAAGGAGGAACGTAGAGCATCAGTTAGCAAACAGACAATCACTACAACCAAGAATATTCAACAAC
>NW_004754927.1:1851395-1857531 GCF_000188695.1 Salpingoeca rosetta | reverse complement strand
ACACACACACACACACACACACACACACACACACACACACACACCACACACACACACACACACACACACACACACACACACACACACACACACACACACACACACACACACACACACACACACACACACACACACACACACACACACACACGCCCAACCTTCGCCGGATGTGAGGCTGACGGTGTTCTCGAGATCATCGAGGATTGGCAGACAATATGTGTCATCCACCTGTGTGCACAGGTTTCCCTCGCCGTTCTCCAGCCCAAGTGCTCCCTTGTATCGCCCTTCAATACTTTGGATCTGGGCGAGGGAGACAGTGGTGTGGGTGGGTACATACACGAAGGTGTGTGAGCGTGATGACACCAAAAACCTCTCTGAAGGAAATCATACATCTGCAATCTACCTGCGAAAGCGCGAAGCCTTCCGTTCACAGCCGAGTTGTTCACAGCACAACCCAAAAATGACGATTGAGGAGGCATGCCCCTAACCTCATTGAAGCAAGGGGTGCAGATGGTGCTGAGGGTTGACGTGCGCTCAGAGACGGAGCGCGAGGTGTCGCGGGCAACGGCAATATCGCTGGCCGCTGCGATGTATCCGGGCTCGCAATACGTGTCGTCCGCCTACTCATTGGAATTGGACGAGTGGTTGGTTGGTGGCGAGGTGAGGAGGTGAGGAGGTGAGGAGGTGAGGAGAGTATACAGGGAGAGGTACCATGTGAAGGAAGGAAGGGAGGAGAGGAGGAAATGCAAGCAACAGCAACGAGCGCGAAACCCATGCAACAAGCAGGAAGAAGAAGAGTGCACAGTGGCACGGGCACAAACAACAGTTGTCGTTCTCTTTTTGAGACGCAGCGAGGATCAGCAGAGCAGCGACTTCAATACCATCACCACCACGCAAACAACGAATACTCGACTGTACAACCGTACAGGCTCCTTCCATTGTCACCTTGCTGCAGAGAAGGTCGAGGTTGCGCTGCAATTCGAGATAGGCGGGCCACGGTCTACAGCCCGCATCTTGCAGCCGCGTTGCAAAGCCCGACAGCTGAGTGAAGCAATCGCCTGAGGAAGAGTGGAGGTTCCGGGGCGGGGAGTACGTGGACATAAAGAAAAGGAGGTACAGTACAGCAACCACATCACATCACATCATCGTCTTGTGAGTCGTTGATGAACCAAACAAGCAAGCAAACAAGCAAGCATGAGGTGCGCTGAAGGCTTGCTGGGTGCACACAAGTGGTACCATTCCCCTCCTGCACACACAAAAGAACGACACCGCTTGCTCCATGCATGCAAGTGGCTGACACTGCATTCGTGGTGCTGCACAAGCACAGTGTACCTGAGCAGATGGCGTGATAGGCTGCTTGGTGGTCCGATGCCGTGAGAGCGCGTGCAGCAGCCATCTCTGCTAGACACTGTTGCCCCTGAGTGGACTGCAAGAAGAAGAGGTACTCAAAGTAGACGGACACGCACTCATCCCGAGGCGGGTTGCACTGACCAACAGTTGGTCGGGATGGAGTAAAAGTGGAAAAAGGGGGGGGGGGGGGCGAGAGTGGAGCAAATAAGAGAGGAAGAATGAGAGGTGTTCGACGCAGGCTTGTCATGCCACCACGTATGATGGAGGTGACCACATTGAAGAGACATTGTGGCATTGAAGTGCGTGCCTGCAGGCAACGCTTGTGGATGGGAACCATGCATGGGTGTTGCTTGCGCTTGCTTGTTTGCTCGTTTGTGTACTTGCATGCAACGAGGCCTTACCTCGCGCTGTTCTGTTTGAATGCGTTGGTAGACGCGATAATCCTCGTCCGTGCTGCTGGTGCACGCCGTTCTGTTGTCGTAGGTCCGCAGGAGCGCATTGATGGCATTGATGCATGAAGCCACACAGAACTGGTGGGGAAGGGGGCGAGAAATAATTGCGTACGACATGGCATATGCATGGATGAGCTTGAGTGAGGGGGGGGGGGTGAAGCAGAAGGATGGGAAAGGACGGAGGGGGAGAGACAGAGACAAAGGGACGAAGAGATAGAGACAGAGGCAGTGAGAGAGACACAGACAGAGACTAAGAGACAGAGGACAGAGACAGGGACAGACAGATAGACACAGACAGACAGATAGACACAGACAGACAGATAGACAGACAGACAGACACACACACACACACACACACACACACACACACACACACACACACACACACACACACACACACACACACACACACACACACACACACACACACACACACACACACACACACACGTACGCACAGCTACGTGTGGCTTACGCTTTCGCTTCCGCCATGAAACGAGTCGCCTCGCGCAAGGACTTCCAGGCGAGAGGTGCCGCACGCTGTCTCCGCAGCGGCTACTGCTGCGTCTGCTGCCTGCATGAACTCATCGCATCCACCTGGGGCCGCCGTGGTGGAGGACGCAGCAGCAGCAGCCTGGTGCTGCAGTGGCTGCTGAAGGCACAGCACCACCACCACCACAAGCGCGAGTAGCTTCCCCAACACAGCCATCATCATTGTCCTTGTTGTTGTTTGTTTGTTTGTTTGTTGTTTGTGTGGCTTGTGGGTTGGTATGGGGGAAAAACAACACGCGATTTGCTGTGGGGTTGTATGTTGTTGTGTTGGTTCAAGACCTGCACTGCTCTCTTTTCCGCACTCACATACACCACACTGCACAGTAAGTACATGCTGTGTACTCGTTGTGTTCTCTTTACTCTTGGACGCAATGAAAACAAACAAGGAATGGGACGCACGCACACTCACAACACACGGTCACAACAGGGGATGGAAGCGGAGGAGGAAGCAAGCAGTGAAATCACACATGTACATCACACATGCGCCACATACACACATGCGCCACATACACACACACATACACACACATACACACACATGTCATTTCACCCGCCGCCACACATGCGGTGGGATCATCAGAGTACGTCACACTTCACCTCTGGCATGCTGATGAACTTCTCAAGAACATCGCAGAGCGAGATGACACGGTAGGGGTGGTTCTTCTCATCGCACAGATAGATGCGGTGGATCTTGGCTGCCGCAAGCCTCTGCATGCCTGCAGGCAATGGTGGCGGGTGGCGTGTGGGCTTGCGGGCCGTGCTGATGGCCTCCGCGCTGCTGGTGGTCTTTCTTCTCAATGAACTGTGTTGTCGGGAGGTGCAGCAGGTGCAGCTTGTTCGGCACAGAGACAATGAAGTAGATGTCGCGTGCGCTGATGTTGCCCACAATGGCACCCTCGGCACCCATCACAGGAACGCCAGAGATGTTCTGCAAGGCGGTGCGTGTGTGCGTGTGTGTGTGTGTGTGTGTGTGTGTGTGTGTGTGTGTGTGTGTGTGTGTGTGTGTGTGTGTGTGTGTGTGTGTGTGTGTGTGCACATGTGCGTGTGGTTGGGTACTGACTGACAAGACAAAGAGGAAAGAGTCCGCTTGAACCTTGAAGTGAACCAGTTCTTGTTTCTCAACACCCGCCCCCCCCCTCCCTCGAACTCCAATCTGCAGCGTGCTGCAACTGGGACAAGTGACCGATTCAAACTTTTATCGCTGGTCTGTCATCAAGCGATTGCTCCAGGATGATCAACGGAAACGTGGCGTGAGTAGAAGGACCAACCTTTGTATGTTTGCGTGCCTGCCTGCCTGCCTGCCTGCTTGCCTGCTTGCTTGCTTGCTTGCTTACATGTACATTCTGTTCTGGCTGGTCATCACACACACGGCAAAAGTCCACAGCTCACATGCACACCCACATGCACACATGCACACATGCACACATGCACACATGCACACATGCACACATGCACAAACGTGCACTTCCCTCTTTCTGCAGGGCAAAGACCCGTTTGTAGTGTTAGAGTATGGCTCGAATCTAGGCTCGATTAGTATTCCTCTTGCCTCCACCTTTCCCCTTGCCACCGTCATTTCCGTGGAGAGCGGGGACGTGGATCCTGCCCAACGGCATAGCCTGCCTTATGAAGTCAAGGTCAGGGTTGAAATGTGGGTTGTCTTTGGCCCTTGTCCCATTCACACACACACACACACAGAGGCACACGCACACACACAGGCACACACACACACACACGCACCCCGCAGCCAAGCCTCACATGCCAACCATGTGTGACAAACGCTTGCACTGTCCATGACACAGGTGATGGGCAAGGTGAAATTCCATGAGCAGGTGCTCACCACACTAGGTGTAGACAACAATGCCGTGTGTAAGGCCAGCGTAAGCATGGCGATGCTCCAGCGGCTGCAAACTGCGCGCGTGCGCTTTGACTTTCAGCTGCTGCTGGATTTCGTCCACCATATCGATGCGGACTCCTTTGAGGAGTTGTCTGCGTTTCTGCGCGCCCTCGTGCCCCTCGCTCGTGTCACAGTCATCGAAATCCCACGCGTTGACGCGTACGTCTGCCCGTTGTGTGCTTGTGTGTGCGTGCTTGTGTGTGCATGTGTGAGAGAGAGAGTGTGTGTGGGTGTGTGCTTGCGTGTGTGAGTGGGTGTTTGCGTGTGCGTGTGAGTGGGTGTGTACGTACCATGTGTGTATTTCTGCATCTAGGTGTGCTCGCGTCCTCTGCATCTGTGTGTGTGTGTGTCTCTCGCGACCTGCCTTTCAAGACCTTTGCATGTCATTCACACCTGTTTGTCATGAACGCATCTGTTTTCACTCCCGTCCTTGCTGCCTCTGATAGCGATGCTGCTGACGCGAATGCATGGTTCTCAAAAGGATCAGCCATTCAGGTAATTGAAACCCAGCACCATGTGCACGCATGAAGCGCCTGTCGTTCCGCGATACACACACGCACGCACACACACACACACATACACATACACACACATACACATGCCCACACGCACACACGCACACATCACGAGCAACACGGTGTAACCTCCAGTGTCCTTAGTATCTGTAGGTCTGTGCTTTCACCCAAATGTCAATGCTTAGGACCATTGTTGCCGCTGTGCTCGTCCCCCCCCCCCGTCTCAGCGCGAATCCTCACCAACACTCGCCATGTTTCTTCTTGCCCTCCTTCGTTGTCGTGTGCGTGTGCCCAGACGGTGCGTGAGGCGCTTTCGTTGCTTCCGTACACACGCGTGGACTCGCTTGTCGGTGGGCGTCAGACAATCCAGCTGATCGCTATCGAGAACACGGCTGTCAGCGAAGGGCTCGCCCTTGCACCCGGTCACGCTTTCTGCCAGCAGGCTTTTGACGTGCTGCGGTGCGAGAACGAATTGCAATCAGCGTGGTGTCCAGGCACTGCTGGCGCCAACGCCCAGCAAGGCGGAGGGGGCGGTGGTCGTGGTGCTGTAAACCTCCGCCCTGACGCAATCAGACACGGGGGAAGCAAGCAGCAACAACAACAGGAGCAGGAGAGCAAGAGCAAGGTGACCACGACAACGACAACAACCCGTCGTCGTCCCACTACAACCAAGAAGTACGTCAAGCTGTGATGCGAGGCGCGGAGAGGAGAGAGAGGAGGACATGGGCCAAATGTCGCCTGCCCTTGTTGACATGAGTGCCTGCATGCAAAGCGCAGAATTCAGGACCACACACGTCACTTGTAATTGCTGAGGTGGTTGCGTGTTGAGCAGAGAACCTACTGAATTGCTTGAAACTCACAGGCTTACCACGCACCACGAATGCACGTGCCTTGCTCCTCCTCCTCCTCCTTGCCCGCCTGTCCCCCTTGACCTGGTTTTATCATTGCGCAGAGTATTGAAACGCATTCCCACCAGCGCGTGCGGGCGACGCCAAGGGATGGTGGTTGAACTGGTACGATGGACCTATGGACTTTGTTGTTATTGTAGTGTGGAAGTGTGATAGCGTGAGAGTAGTGAGAGTGTGGTCGTGCTGTTCTGTTGTGGGTTGTGCCAGGATGTCGCTGACAGCTCTCCGATTCCTTCTTCCTTGGTTTTGTGTCTCCGTGTCACCGAATCACAGATTCCCGAGTGCAGAACGCAGCGGCCACAATCTGAATGGACCTGGGAGAACGACGGCTGGTACAAGTGCAGGTGCGTCGCATGTGTGTTTGTGTTTCTGTGTGTGTTTGTGTTTCTGTGTGTGTGTGTGTGTGTGTGTGTGTGTGTGTGTGTGTGTGTGTGTGTGTGTGTGTGTGTTGTGTGTGTGTGTGTG
>NW_004754927.1:1843722-1850630 GCF_000188695.1 Salpingoeca rosetta | reverse complement strand
ACACACACACACACACACACACACACACACACACACACACACACACACACACACACACACACACACACACACACACGTGCACATACACGTGCGCAGACACACACGCACGCACAAGCACATCAAACACACCTGTGAGCATGGTAGGCGACCAATATGGCGTTCATGCCGAAGCACACCCATTTGCCGGTGAAGAGGAACACCACCGTCAGTGCAGTGTGCGCTGCATACTCGGGAAGCACCCACTGTGACCGTGATGCGACAGCAAACATCCATGAGCAAGCAAGGTGAGAAGGTGGGAAGCACTTTCTTGAGGCATGGCACAGAAATGACACCACAGGCCGACCTTCACGCAAAACGGGCAGTCACAGGGACACACTCACACACACACACACACACACACACACACACACACACACACACACACACACACACACACACACACATACGCACCGGGTTGATGGATGCCGACACGTCGACGGGGTTCTTGTGGTCATTGCGAAGTTCGTCAAACGCCAGCAACTGTTGACCGCAGCAAACAAACGAACAACACACACATCAAAAGAGCGTGATGAGTCCTCTCCGGCTTCACATCTGCTCGACCTGACTCACATGCTCACGCGCAAGCACATCAAATCCCTGACACCCACATACACACACGAAACACAGTTGTGGACTGGTTCTCATCTCAATTCTGGTTTGTTTGGGGGGGGGCCGGGCGGGTTGGTTTGTTCACGTACGTTGAAGACCATCAAGAAGAGCAGGAACACAATAACAATCACTGCAATAATCCAAATCCACGCGTCTGCCGTCATGGTCGCCGGTTTCCTTCTCTGTTGCGTCTGCTGGTTCGTCAGTTGTGTCTCTGTTGTGTCTGCACTGGCTGCCACCAACCAATACCTGCTGTTCACTCGCTCCTTTCGCTCAAGACGCTTGCTCTGGCGGTTGCAGAAAATTCACGGACTACTTCAACATTTGTCGTACTGCCTCCACTGCCGCCTTTGCCTTCTCCAAGCGGGTTTGCTGCTGCTGCTGCTGCTGCTGGTGGTGGTGGTGGTCTTCGTCGGCGCTCTCATCACGTGTATGCTCGCCCTCCTCCGCTTGCTGTTGGCGCTGCTGGCGGTCTTGCTGTGGCTGGTGCTCACGCGGCGTTGTGGCTGCCTGCTGTGCGGGCGATGGTGTGGCGGCTGGGCTTTGCGCAAATGAAGCGTGCGGCTGTTTCAGCGGCGTTGTGGTGGCGCTGCCCATGCGGCTGGTGGTGGTGCTGGCGTTCTTGTCGCTGTTCAACAGCACGCTGAGCACTTGAGCAGCACGCTCGGGGTTGGCCCACACACAGCAGGGGCGATGGCTCGTGACGGGGTTGAAGTCACCCCAGTGAAGTGCCTTCCCTCCAACCGACCGCTGTCGTACCTGCTGCTGCTGCTGGGACAGGTGTGGTTGCTTGGCCTTCTTCGCCGCAGGCTCTACTGCGTCGCCCTCCATACTGGTTGTTGTACTACTGCTGCTGTTAGCGGCGGTGCGGGCATCCGCCTGTGACCGCTTGGCCGTCTCTGCTTTGGCCACATGGGCTGCTGCGCAAGCAACGATAACGACGGTGGAGAGTTGAGGGTTGTAGGTGTTCAATGTAAGGCAAAAAACGAAAACAGGCGCTTGGAGTGTGTTAAGCAGGAACAACGGGGCAAACAACGAGTTAATACGCGCAAGTAATGAGACGGGTGCGGTGGTGAGGTGTAAGTGCGCACAACTACAGCAGAAACACGCACCGTTCGGGTTGAACTTGAAGTTGAGACCAAACAGAAACTGGCCCACGCTGCTCGTGGCCGCTCCAAACCTGTTGCGTTGGTGGCGTCAAAGGCAAGGCAGCACAATTCACGTGAGTACATGCATGGGCACACCCATGCGCAAAGGTCCATGCGTATGAGTTTCACCCACGCACACACAGCTACACGCACACAAAGCTACACGCACACACGCACACAAAGCTACACACACACACACACGCACACAAAACCACACACACACACGCACACAACTAGGCTCAAACAACCAAGCAACCAACCACACACTTTTCCAACACGCGCAAGTGTGCAGACCTTGGTCCTGCCGTGTCCAGCCCCATGGCCGCGCGCCGTCGCGCCTCCAGGATGCTTGAACTCGTCTGCATCGCCTTCCTGCCGTACCTCAGCCCAGACTCACCCTGCAACTGCTGGTGTTCCTGTTGCTTCTCACGCTCCTGTTGCTTCTCGCACTTCTGTTGCTTCTCTGTGCTTGCAGGCACCGTTGCTGCATGGTGCGGCGTCACTGCGGGCACAGCCCACCGGTTGGCAAACTGCTTTGCTGCCGCTGTGACCCTGCCTTGTGCTGCGGCTGTGTCGTCCTCAAACCCGCCCTCATACACCACCAGCGCACCGCCACCGCTCCCATCTGCTGTTGTGGTGGTTGCTGTGCTTGTTGCTGCCACTGCCTCCACCGCTGCGTCATCACCATCGCCAGACGCATCACCATCACCACCACCACCACCACCACCACCACCACCGCCGTCACCATGGCAATTGGTTGGAAAGACACCGCCATCGACGACGTGGTCGAAGTTCCACACGGCGCACGCGCGCTGGCACAGGCCGCACTTGAGCGTCCGCACCATTCTAAGAAAAGCCAGGTGGAGGGCGAGGGAAGGTGGTGAGGTGACGATGAGCTGACGAAGTGGACATGAGGTGAAGATGAGGTGAAGATGAGGTAAAGATGAGGTGAAGATGAGGTGAAGATGAGGTGAAGATGAGGTGAAGATGAAGAGGTATCGGGGCCAAGAAGATGCACGCACACTGGATGAGTGAGTGGGACACTTCACCGACGCTTCACAAGTACAGGGCAGCGAATGCGCGACGACTACAACGACAGTAGCGTTTGGTCGACAGCTGCACGTATTCATGCGACCATGCATGCAAGCATCGGGTAGGCACCTGTTTGGCTGCTGGTCGCTGCTCCATCCCGTGAGAGCGAGGAGGAGGTGGGCCACCTTCATGGCGGCAGCGCCGTCAACTGGTGCGAACGCGTCACCCACTGCTATCAACACCACAGACAGACACACAAGGAGCAAGTGAGACACAGGTCAGACTGCAGTCGCCCTGTCTATTGCAGGATGAGCCAGCAACAGTCGTCGCACACATTGCATGGACACGCGTCGCACGCACACACGCATGTCACATTGCGGAGACGCACGATTGAGGGCGGTGTGCAAGCGCTTGAGGTCGTTGAACACGGATTGATGGATGCGGGTTGGCGGCAAATTGTGCAAACGCACCAGTGAACGCAGCCTGCAGCGCAAACCGGCACAAATAAAGGACGCAGCAAGGAAACAACACGTGTGTACGTGAGTGTGTGTGTGTGAGTGAGTGAGTGAGTGTGTGAGTGAGTGAGTGTGTGTGCGTGAATGTGTGCGTGTGTGTGTGAGTGAATGTGTGAGCGTGTGTGAGTGTTGGCGAGGGAGCAGCCACGAAGAAATACAAGTGCACAATCGACAACGGTACCTGTCGTTGATCAAGTGCTGTTCTGTCGGCTTGTCCTCGACTGGGGGGTGTGCCATTTCCACGCGGCAGTAGTTGGTGCGCCACGGGCACCACGTCTTGTGACCCGTCTTGAGATTGTCGGCAAACTTGGCCACCAACGATTGCACTGCATGAAGCGTCAAGCAGAAAGTGGATGTGAATAAGCAGCGGTGTGGTGTGTGTGTGTGTGTGAGCTTCAGCTTGATCGACAGAGTGGCCCAAGTCCAAGCCTACACGTGCACAGATAGACACAGGCAGACACACAGACACACAGACAGACACATACACACGCACGCACGCGCGCGCAAACATACACACGCACACACCTGAAGTGGCGGAGAGGCTGTTGTCGATGCGGCAGTTGAGGATGGAACGACAGGTAACACATGTGAGGGTGTCCTCCTTGCTGTTGGTCCAGCCGAAGCGGGCGCACTGGAGCGACGATAGCTCGCTTGGTTTGTTGAACCACGTGGTGACCTTGAACGTGTCGACGCGCGCAGCAAAGTCGTCCTTGTTGTGTGGGCGGCAGGTTGCCTTGTCGTCATCCTTGCTTTCCGCATGCTCCTTTGCTGAGTCCCTGCAAGATGTCATCATGCACGACAGAGAGAGAGAGAGAGAGAGAGAGAGCGTGTGTATGCGTGCGTGTGCGTGTGTGTACATATGAGTACGTGGAGGACCGTGTTGGGAGCATGAGAGTGAGTCGGGAGCACATGAGAGTGAGAAGAGTCCTTCAAGCTGTGATTGCAATCACAACGACCACGCACGCGATGGACGACAGGAGGGAAGTGATGCGGACGCGGGTATTGTGTGGATCCATCGTCCACAGAGCTGCTTGCTTGCTTGAGAGAGAGAGAGGGTGTGTGAGTGTGGGTGTGTGTGGTGGATGAGGGTGGATCACAAGCCAGAAGCGCAGCAAGTGAGACGTTGCGCCAGAAAGAAGCAAGGGCGACGAAAATTGTTTGGTGTCATGGTCATTCCTCACAACTTGGACTGTTGGCGCCGGAACACGAACAAGACCACTCGCCACAAGACGCGCTGCCTCTCTCGCACACACTCCACACACACACACACACACACACACACACACACACACACACACACACACACACACACACACACACACACACACACACACACACATACACACACATACACATTTACAGACACACACAGACACTCAAGCACAAGCACACTCATTGCCATATAAATAGGACGTCATCGAACGACAAAGGACGACAACAACAACAACGACGATGGATGAGAAGGAACACAGCGATAAGCAGAGTGCAGTGGAGGTGGAGGAGGGGAGAGAAGATGAGGAAAGAGCAGGTGACGAGGAGGAAGAGGTGAGCCTGGAAGGAGAGGAGGAGCAGGAGGAAACTGGTGATGGTGCTGATGATGATGGTGAAGCAAAACAAGTTGATGCTGCTGCTGATGATGCTGGTGAACAAGACAACGATGATGGTGATGGGGATGATCATGAAGACGCTCACGAAGAAGGTGGTGGTGGTGAGGAAGAAGGGGTTGAACTAGAGGAACAGCAGCAGATGGTAGCACAGGTATCAAACGACGCCTCAGGGAACACGGATGCACCGGACCAACAGAACGAGGTTGAGGGCGATGATGCAGACCACCATGCAAGGCAAGAGGAAGAAGCGCAGCCATCAGAGCAGGCGGAAGCGCAGGCAGCGCCTCCGGCGTCGCCGCCACCCTCAAAAACAGCGAGAGAGGCAACGGTGACGGTGAATCCAGAGCCTGAAGTGGTTGTGGACGATGTCGACTTGAAGGAGCAGAGCACGGATGACACAGACAAGCAAGATGCAGACGAAGCCAGTGGCACCGGCACAAACCAAATCATGATGGAAGAGGGCACGTCGGACGACTTCCTTGAGGCTATGGCCACGGAGTCGCGTGCACGCGCGCGGTCCATCCTTGAGCCATCTTCGGCGCCAATAGCGGAGGCAGCAGCCAAGAACCTGGCCCTCGATGACGATGCACCAGACGATGACGATTACCAGGCTCTCCCGGCAACAGCACAGGCGCCCGCTGGGCTTGGTGAGCTTTCCCGCCAACACAGCGAGCTAGACTCCACGGCTGCCAAGGCCGCCGCACCGCATGCTGCTGAAACGCATGCGCCGCCGACCAAAGACGACCAGACGCACCTCGACGTCGAGGAAGTGCCCGTCACGGTTCGTTGCTGCCCCGCGCGCGTTTGTGTTTGTGTGTGTGTGTATGTGGATGTGAGTGCATTCTTGTATGTATGCGAACATATGTGTGTACATTCTTGTACGTTTGGGTACAAGTTGTGTGTGTGTGTGTGCATCTTGATGTGGCTGCCTGTGAGAAACGTGCTGCTGCATGTATGAGTACATATCTGGTTGCGTGGGCGAACGCTACAGCTGTGCTCATGGGTGCGTGGTACCTGCAATGACGACGTATGCTTTTTTCGTTGTTGTCGCAGCCGTTGAGCCCAACAGCGCCGGCGCTCCAGTCCCTCGCCGCCATCGAGGCTGCGTGGATCATCCCGCCAGATGTCCAGGTGCATTGCACGTGTGTGTGTATGTGTGTGTGTATGTATGTGTGTGTATGTGTGTATGTGTGTGTATGTATGTGTGTGTATGTATGTAGGTGTGTGTCTGTGTGTATGTGTGTACGTGTGCATGTGTGTGTGCGATGCTCTGCTTGCGGCTGCGTTATCTTCCCGCGTACCTCCACACCAAGTTCCGTTCACACGTTTTTGTCACACCTCACCCCACGCCACTTGCCTGCTCCCCAGCGTGTGTTGGACCAGCGGCGTGAGACGGGAGCGGAGGGTGCCGACGTCTCTGTCGTCTCATATGGATCGCCGGGCATCGCCCTTGAGGCAGTCTCGGTCCGCACCCGTGTCGAACGTGTTCGCGTTGTGTTGTGTTGTGTTGTGTTGTGTTGTGTTGTGTTGTGTTGTGTTGTGTTGTGTTGTGTTGTGTTGTGTTGTGTTGTGTTGTGTTGTGTTGTGTTGTGTTGTGTTGTGTTGTGTTGTGTTGTTGTGTCTCCCCTCCCTCCCCTCACTCTGTCAGAAGCAACGGCCTCTCCCCCGCTTCCTCGCTCCTGCCTTTGCGTGCTCATGCGTCAACAACTCTCGTTGCCTGCAAGCACAGGAGGATCCACTGCAGGCATATGCGCGGCGCCACGGCGTGGAATCACTTCGTCGCAGATCGGTGAGTCGAGTTTGCACGCTTATTTCCCGAACAAGAACACTGGCACCTTCATACATGCGCGTACACTCGCCCACATGTACATAATACGTTCGACTGATTGTGTGTCCATGTGTTGTGGTTGCTCCACGCACCACCACTGCTATCGTGGTACCTCACTCCTCCTCCTCCT
>NW_004754927.1:1841616-1842869 GCF_000188695.1 Salpingoeca rosetta | reverse complement strand
ACACTAACTACACACACACACACACACACACACACACACACACACACACACACACACACACACACACACACACACACACACACACACACACACACGCACACACGTGTACACACGCCGACGACACAACGCCACACGACAGAATTACCGCGTCGCGGCGGACAGACGAAGGAGGCACTTGATCGCCTGTTTGGGCTCTTGCACACGTGCAACCAACTTGTGGCCAAGTTTAACACCGCCACCACCAACCACGACAAAGGGACAAAGGATGGTGATGGTGCACATGGTGATGATGGTGGTGACGATGAGTTGAAGGGCATGGGCAAGGAGGCGGTACAGATTTGGCGGGGGCGACAGCACCAGGTCCTGCTGGCCATCGGCAACGCCTTTTGTGCTTTGAAGGTGAGCACATGGTGCTGTGTGTACAACTGGCGCACACAAACAAACAAACAAACAAACAAACAAACAAACAAACAAACAAACAAACAAACAAACAAACAAACAAACAAACAAACAAACAAACAAACAAACAAACACAAACAACCACACACACACAATCACTGCCTTCACTGTTACCGCTCCCCGTATATACTGCATTGGCTCCTGGGACCAGGATTACCGTCTTGCTGCGCGCGTGTACGAGCGAATGGTGTTGCCGACAACACCACACGACACGCGTCTCCTCTCGCTTCTTGGTCGCATCGCGCTGCTTGCTGGCGACGTGACGGCGGCGCACCGGAAGTTTGCGAGAGTGGAAGAGCTCATTGGTGACAGCAGCAGCCCGCAGGTCATGTGCAACGCCGCATTCCTCGAACTCGCGAAAGGTAATGGTTGTATGGCGGATGGAGAGTGGGAGGGATGGACATGCTGTGGTGGTGGTGGTGGCAGCGATGGTGATGTCCGTTGTGGCAGCCGCTGTGATTGCAGCTGTGACACTGGTCGCGTGGATATTACAAGGAAGGAGTTGTGGGTTGCATATCATGCGTGAGCATCACACATTCACACATATACACACACAATCGCATGCATGAATGTCCCTGGTTGTGTTTGGAGCTCACAATACACACACACACGCATCTCACCATCAGGCGACACGACAAAGGCTGCCGACCTGTTTGCTGCGGCGCAAAAGGCGACAGACGGAAACGACAGCACGCTGGCCACCAACTGGGCAGTGATGAAACTGTACAGTGGCGATCTCTCCATGGCCATCCGCGCAACAGAGGCAAGCATGAGTCAGCTTGCAAGCCTGGATG
>NW_004754927.1:1834116-1836616 GCF_000188695.1 Salpingoeca rosetta | reverse complement strand
GCTTCCAATGAGCGAGCGAGAGAGAGAGAGAGAGCAAGTCTGAGCATACGCGGGTGTTGCGGTTGGTGTGATGGCAACAGTGGGTTGTGCGCACCTGTGTCGAATGTCGCCTGGTCAACGGGAACGGGGCGGTAGATGATGGACACACGCACAGATCCGCGCCCGTCATCCCGCATCTCGTCGCCGAGGGCTGCAGCAGCCATGATGGTGGTGGTGGTGATGGTGGTTGCGACGAATGAGCGATGCGAAGGTGCAGCATCAGTTGGTACTGGTGTGAAGGTGGGAGGGGTTGGTGTGTGAATGCCTCGAGTGGAAGCGAGCCAAGTGCGCGTGGCGATAATGGCATGGCAGAGCTGTTGCTGTTGCTGTTGCGATGCTGGTGGTGATGGTGACGTCATGTGCAGAAAAATTGTTGTTCACGTGCCTCAAACACGGCACCTACTTGTTGCGGTTGGCACTTTGGCCGAGGAGAGGGTCAGCCACTGATCCACACACACGTGCTGGTATTCTGACACCAGCGAGTCAAGCCTGAACACACGCGAAGGGACAACAGGAGACGAAGATTCGTCGCAGCGTTGGCGTGGTGTGCAAGCAGGCAATGTGCAACAGTGTGTGAGTGTGTGTGAGTGTGTGTGTGTGTGTGTGTGTGAGTGTGTGTGTGTCAGTGAGTGAGTGAGTGAGTGTGTGTGTGTGTGTACCTGCAGGCATGTGCGCGTCTCTGTTTGCCCATCCATCTTTGGCTGCACGTGAACCCTCACCTGACGGCGCATGAGCCGATAAAGTCGTTGAGGCTGAAAGTGTCGTGATCAAACACCCGGAACTCCAGCCGTGTGCGATGCACGTCCGACACCAAAAATTCCTTGAACACAGAGTACTTCTGCAGGCGAGGTGCACCGATGCAGCAATGATTGCGGGTGAGGTGTGTGTGTGTATGTGTATGTGTGTGCGTGTGTGTGTGTATGTATGTGTGTGTGCACACATGGGTGTTTGTGTGCTAGTTGGTCTGATGATGCGCGCGCAGACGCATTTGTATGTGCGGCCTAGCGCACCGCTTTGCGAGGAACAACGCTTTCCCAATTTGGGTTGAGAGTCTTGAACACGACAGGTGTGCTTAGGGCCTTGGCGCCGTTGCACTTCATAACGCAGAACGGATCGCTCAGCCTACGTGTGTGTGTGGTGTGTGTGTGTGTGTGTGTGTGTGTGTGTGTGTGTGTGTGTGTGTGTGTGTGTGTGTGTGTGTGTGTGTGTGTGTGTGTGTGTGTGTGTGTGTGTGTGTGTGTGTGTGTGTGTGTGTGTGTGCTACGGCATGAGCTGTTGCTGACATGTCAAGACCCAGCGAATCACGGTTCCGCATCTCCGCATCATTCCCACCGTTGCCGGTGTCACCACATCACCACAGCACGATCTAACCACAACAACAAGTACAGCCATACTTTGAGCGGTCGAGTGGCTTGAGTCCCGCTGCTTCGTGTACGCGCACATACAGCACGCCCGTGGGGCTGCTGCACTCCTGTTCCTGCAGTGACACCAGCCGCGCTGCGTCCTTCTCCTCCTGGCCCAATACGTCACATGGTGCGCGTTGAGTGTGTGAGTGTATGGGTATGTTGTGTGTATGTGGTGTGTATGTGGTGTGTATGTGGTGTGTGTATGTGTGTGTGTATGTGCGTGTGTATGCGCGAGAAACAGATTGTGTGTGAGAGTGAGTGCGTTAACGCGAGCATGCGTCCGTTAAGAATGAAGCAATGCGTCACCACCATTGCCTGCAAGCAAATCGTTTCCTCACCTCCGCCTGCAACTGCTGTTCGATGGGCGCAGCAGTGCCACCCTCATTCGTGTCCTCCGTAGACAACTGCGCTTGACTGTCCCCACCCCGCCCACCATCATCGCCATCACCGTTATCATCGTCACCAACATTGCCCTTATCGCGACCGCTGCCTTGCTTCTGCCTCTCGTCCTTTGCTGTCGACTGCTTGCGGTGGCGGCGCTGCTGCTGCTGTTGTTGTTGTGTGCGACCTTTCTTGCTCTTGCTCTTGTTCTTGCTGCTGGTGCTTGTCGTGCTGACATCATCACCATCGCCACCGTGGCCTGCGATGCTGCTGCTGGAACGGTGCGCCTTGACACTCCCGTTGGCTCGGCCTTTCCCCTGGCGCGTCTGCTTACGCCCCGCTGATTCTCCAGCCGTCGCCTGGTGCTGTGCACCGCTGCCACTGTGCACCCCACCGTCACTGTCACCACCAGCACCAGCAGCACCAGCACCAGCAGTCCCTTTTCGCTTGCGCTTCGTGATGATGTGTGGCGGGAGGAAGCGAGACGGTAGGATGGGCAGCCGCACATACCGGAACCGCACGTCGACCGTGCCAACCTTGTCCAGCATGTCAAGCGTAAACTCAACCGTCTTGCCTGTGTATTCGGGGTGGAGGGTGGTGAGTGTTGGGGTGTGGAGGGCAGGGCAGTTGGGGTGCAGGAAGGCAATGGCGAGCCGTCAAATGCACATTCCTGT
>NW_004754927.1:1819116-1829116 GCF_000188695.1 Salpingoeca rosetta | reverse complement strand
GTGTGCGCGCGCGCGCGCGTGTGTGTGTGTGTGTGTGTGTGTGTGTGTGCGTGCGTGCGCGCGCGCGTGTGTGTCTGTCTGTCTCCGCTGTTGTTGTTCTTCTTTGTTTTTGGTTTTTTTGTGTTGTTCTTGGTGGCGACACAACAAGAGGCACACACCTTCACACATTCATACGTACACGCACACTCACTCATATACACACGCACACACATTCAAACACGGCCCGTTTTGCTGGTTTAGGCCGCCATCAAGTTTGACTTTGTGTCCAAGAACGACTGCGACAACGCGCGAGATGCGGTCGTGGCATGGCTGGCGCAGCGTCCACAGCAGGGCATTCTCGAGCTTGGTAAGCTGTCGACACATTTCCTGTCCTTCGCGTGCAGCTGTGATCATGGCACGTTTCCTCATGTGTCCTCATGGGTCGCCTTTTGTTGTGTGTGACTCTGTGTGTGTGTGTGTGTATGTGCATGCGTGTGTGTGTGTGTGTATGTGTGTGTGTGTGTGCGTGTGTGCGTGCTGGTATTAGATGCGCTTGCTTCGCACGGTATCCACGAAGCGCGGCAGACGGCGCCGGTACCCGATCTGCTCGGGTCAATCTCCTTCACCTGGTCGCAATCCGCGACACTTGCATTCAAGGTGCGCCTTCCCAACAAAGGAGTCACCACCGCTTCTTGCTAAGTTGTTTCGTCCCTGCTGTCATCCCCATTCCCACCTCTCCTGCGCTTGCTTCGTGTGATCCGTTTACGTTGCATCCACCGCACACCCTCAATCACTCAATGCCGTGTGGAAAGGTGAACTGCCTCAGCACGTCGTTCAAGGGTGGACATGGAGGCCAGGCCGGGTATCGCTTCAAACTCTCTCTCGACACAGGTAAGGGAGAGCAAGTGGTGATAGCATGCTCAAATGCAGGCATGCGCGTGGTTGTAGTTGCGTGCAAATTTGTGTGTGTGTGTGTGTGTGTGTGTGTGTGTGTGTGTGTGTGTGTGTGTGTGATGTACGCCTGCCCAATTCTCATTTTGCGCAATGGCTTGCTTCGACCACGTTTCACAGCAGGCGAGGGTGAAGCAAAGCAATCCTTCTCTTGCTGCGTCAAGGTGAGCTGTTTCTTCAACCGAAATGGCCATTGTTCATGCAAACACACACGCACTCGTTGTAGCTGTGTGTTTTTCGCTAGTCTCACGCTTCCATCTTGCGCTCGTGCTCATGCCTGTCTGCATATCCGTGTGTGTGTGCGTGTGTGTGTGTGTGTGTGTGTGTGTGTGTGTGTGTGTGTGTGTGTGTGTGTCCCTGTGTACTCGTGTCCGTGTACGTGTGTGCTCGTTTCTGCCAGGTGTTTACAAATGCGGGTGTCGTCAACCGCCGCCTCCGCTCGGATCTCGAGCGCGCCAGGAAGAACACAAAACAGGTACCAAGTACACACTGCCCTCTCGCACTCGCAGGATTGCGTGTGTCTGTGTCACCACTATGTGTGACCTCAGCACTCACTCCAGACCTGTTGTGCGTTTTTGCGCTGCTGCTGTCAGGGGTATATTCCGGGCCAAGTGCACACCGTGCTGACGCCTCAGGGGGACTACCCGCACCACGCGCAACAGCACCACCAGCAGCAATCACAGCACCAACATCATCAGCAGTTGCCGGCGATGGTGGATGAGCCGTCGCAGTTTGATCTGTTGTCGCGCCTGCAGCTGACGCCGACACGTGTGGCCAAGGAGGAGGAGGACGTCGTGGACGAAGCAAGGAGACACCAACATGGACAACAACAACAACACCATGGACAACAACAACAACATGGACAACAACAACAACAACAACAACAACAACAACAACAACAACAACAACAACAACAACAACAACAACAACAACAACACCATGACAACAACAACAACAACAACAGACAACAACAACAACAACAACAACAACAACAACAACAACAACAACAACAACAACAACAACAACAACAACAACAACACCATGGACAACAACAACAACAACAACAACAACAACAACAACAACTTGTCGAGGGCGGGACGGAGGCGGAGGGCGGTGTGTTTGCGCGCTACCGACAGACAGACGCAACCACACCGTGCACAAGCAGCGACAGCGACGGCAGCAACACAAGCAGTCGTCGTGGCAGTGACAGCGCACTCGCAAAGAAGGCGCCCACGA
This sequence comes from Salpingoeca rosetta, assembly GCF_000188695.1. Lineage (NCBI taxonomy): Eukaryota > Choanoflagellata > Craspedida > Salpingoecidae > Salpingoeca > Salpingoeca rosetta. The sequence continues at coordinate 1,826,950 of NW_004754927.1, read as the reverse complement.
GCCAGCCCACCGCCACCCCTGCCACTCACGCTGCTGATGCTGCCATCCTTGCTCATGCTGATGTTGATGCTGCTGCTGATGGGAATGAGGAGTCCGTACACACACCAGTGCAGACACCCCTACCTCGACAGCAGCAGCCGGGTGTGAGCATCGCCACCACCACAGCCACCACTCCTGCCACGAGCAGCAGCAGCAGCCTTGGTGGTGGTGGCGCTGCGTCGCAGCTGAAGCGGTACCGCGGGATGGACCACGGCGTCCACGCCCTATCAACACCATCGACACCTTCCATGGTGACACGACCATCGACCACCCCCGTGCAGGCTGCTCACCTCCAATCGGCACCACAAACCCACCTCCCATCACCAGGCACCACCACCACCACCACCACCGCAACAACGACGACCTCTGTGTCGTCGCCATCATCGCCCTCCTCGTCGTCGCATTCGTCAGCGCGGGTGCGTGGCCGCCACGACCAGCCGCGCAAGATGGCACGCCAGCAGCTGCCACCATCCCGCCTCCCGCATCACGAGCGCACGAGACATGCGCCGCACAGTCCAAACAGACACACGCTGCGCCACACCCGCGAGCACAGGCGCTCGCCAGGCCTGTTTCTACATCACCAACAACAGCAGCAGCAGCAGCAGCAGCAGCAGCAGTGGGGAACTGGCTTGGAGCATGTCCCGCCAATGGGCATGGGCAGCAGCAGCAGCAGCAGCAACAGCAACAGCAACAGCAACAGCAACAGCAACAGCAGTCGAAGTCGGCGCGATGAGACGGGGCAGCTGCTGCTGTCAGACGCCCTCAGCCGCGACCTCGACATCCAATCCCGAGAGCACCACCACCACCAACAGCCACAACAACAGCCACAGCAACCACAACAACAACAGCAGCAGCAAGAGCACGCCCATGCTTATGATGGATTTCAGCAGGGGCAAGGTGCCCCCACACAGCAACACGACAACCAACACCTCCAACAGCAACACCAGCATCACTTTCAGCATGCACCGCTGTTTGTGTCGTCACCAGCGGCCACCAAACCACAACATCGCTACGATCAGCAGCACGATCAGCAGCAGCAGCAGCAGCAGCAGCTACAGCAACAGCAAGCTGGGTGGTCGCACGAGCCCGCCTTGTCGCTGTTTGCGTCAACAGCTGCCTCGCCTGCCCATGACATGACGCAACACAGCGGCGGCGATGATGGCGACGACACGACAAGCCAGCTGTTTGCGTCCATGCTGTCTGCACTCCCGCCCTCCCCACACGCAGGGGATGCCAGTGGCTGCAGCAACAGCGGTGGCAACGGCGAAGTCGGTGGTGCACAGGGCGATTCTGGTGATGCGCAACAGCAGCAGCAGCAGCAGCAGCAGCAACACTGGATGCGTCACGCGCTGGCATCGCAACAGGCACAGCCCGCTGACCACCACCACCACCACCACCATCAGCACCATCAGCACCATCAGCAGTCACAGGATGCGTTGTTTGATTTGACGTTTTTGCAGGCCCTCGATGACTTCAACACAACTGCGAGCAATTCTCTGCACATGGCACCCTCGCCGCCTGCTGACACATCATCGCTGCCAAGCACCGCTGTGTCTTCCACCCACCCCACAGCTGCACTGGCCACAGCCACAGCCACATCCACAGCCACAACCGCCATGTCCCCTGCTGTTGGCACCGACCACCAACAGCAGCAGCAGCGTGAGTACGCGTCAGGGACTGGTGATTCGAATACCTTTTCGCGCATGAGCCGCACGCGTCCAGCGCGCATCACGGCGACGTCCACCGCCGACCACGTGCGACAGTGGCTCGAGTACCACAACTTCCACTCCATCATCCCCGCCCTGCAATACTACTCAGGTCTGCGGCTGTGCTGTGTGCTGTATGTGCGTGTATTGTATGTGCTCTGTGTGTGCTGTATGTGCTGTGTGCTGTGCTGTGTGTGTTTGCATACATGTTCATGTGCGCGTTTGCGAACATGGTGCGTAGCTTGTGCACCCTTCGTCTCTATTCATTTTCCTCCCTGACCACCCTCTGTCGTTGTCGTACCTCACCCCATTGTCCTGTCCATCCCCCCTCCCTCCGCTTTCTCTCTCTCTTTCTCTCCTTCGCCCGGCCCACTGCAGGCGAGGTGCTGCTGAGCGTGACGAAGCAAGACCTGATTCAGATCTGCGGGCCTGCTGAGGGCATTCGCCTGCACCTGACGCTGCACACCTCAACGACAACAGCCAAGCGCCGCAGCAGCCCCGTCATGATGCTGACGTCGTGGACACAGACCGATGGTGCCATGGATGAGACCTTTCCTTAACAGGCAACGCACCACACCCTTGGATGTGGGGGTGTGGGTGTGGGTGTGGGTGTGGGTGTGTGGGTGGGTCATGACATGGTTGGTCTCGTTGGCATGGCAAGATGGCATTGATACCTGGGCATATATCGTATTCTCTCATTCTTTGATGCACAGTGTGGCTGTGTGGCTGGGTGTTTTTGTATGTCTGTCTGTGTAAGTGAGATTGGCTTTTGATTAACATAAATGGACTTTGTTTCTTCTTCATCGTTTGAGAGAGATGTAGTAGCAAGCGTTCAAATAGTGCAGCGAATACGCGCAGAGAGAGAGAGAGAGAGAGAACGAGGGAACAGACGCGCGCGACCACACACACACACACACACACACACACACACACACACACACACACACACACACACACACACACACACACACACACACACACACAAACACGCGCACACACAAACACGCGCACACACAAACCCCCCCCGTAAGCATCTTGCTCTGTTGTCACCCCTCTTCCTTCCAGCCCATCACCTCCAACTGCTGTAAGGTGTGGCGTGAGAGTGGGCATGTGTCCAGCCACCACCGCACAGCCGGTGCATGTAACGTGAGGGGAGACACCGCCTGGTGGCAGTTGGGCATGCGTGCTGGGTCCTCGGGTACAAAGTAAGGGCTGCCATGCCTCGCAAACCGCGCTCTGTGGTGGTGGTGATAATCGTCGGTGTGGTGATCCCGATGGGTGAAGATTCGAACATGTGAGAGGAAAGTTCTCCGCTGTCGCAAGTGCAGGACAACGACCACAGCTACACACACACACACACACACACACACACACACACACACACACACACACACACACACACACACACACACACACACACACACACACACACACGCACACACACGCACGCACACGCACACGCACACCAACCTGATTTCGTCTCGGACGTTGGCAGGGTGTGTGTAGTTTGTCTCCGATCTCGACGTCTCGACGCCAACGCGATGCAGCAAAAAGGAGTGGTAGGGCTACGAGACACGAACACCAACGCAGTGGGAGACGTGAGCCAGGTGGCGAGGAACACTCTGACACTGCCAGCTAGAGCCACCGATCAGCTGATGAAAATGCAACACCGATCTTTGGACTGTCAGCGACTCAAGTGCAGAAGCACGATCCAACACACGCCCATCTGAACGCACCTGAAACAAGATGAAGGCGGCGTCCCTGACACCAAACTGGTATCGGCTCGACTGCCGCGGGTAGCACGGCGCAAAGGTGGTGATGAAGAACTCGTTGCCCGCAAAGGTAAACACCCAGCGGCTCTTGTCCACGCTTTTCGCCATGCACCTCCGTCCAGACGGATCCATGTCTCTGGTGTAATGTCATGAGGGGTTCGTTGTGCAAGTTTGTTGTGCATGGCAGCAGCATCAGAAGAAGCGTTAGCAGCGACATTACAATCTCTGTCTGTACTTGTACGCTTAAACAAGCAAGCCAGCGCAAGCAAGCCCACGAAAGCGCAGCTGCTCAAGCAATGCACATGCACACCACATCGTGCACAAACACACCACCACACACGACACAATGTACATACGCATCGACCACTCACGACAGCCAGGTGAGGAGTCGGCGCACGTTGCTGCCGTGCTCCTGGATGGTTGAAGCCGGTGGTAAGGCAATCACGAACGCGTCAATCTTGTGGCAGGCTGAAGCGAACAGTGCCATTGCGCGCAGCGTCGCATCGACGGCGTCCACATCGTCACCATCAGCGATGCCGCAGGCGCCTGTGCTTATGGTCTCCAGGGAAAAGCTGCCATGGCAAGCCCAGACAACAGCCCGCTTGGCGAACGAGCAGTGTGTGCCTGTCTTCAAAGGGCGGAAGGCCTGCAGGACAGGCGACTCCTGGTCGCTGGGATCGTAGCCAAGCACGCTCGTCAACACCTGCCGCGACAGGGTGCAGATGGTGTTGTCGCCGTGCTGCAGCCGCAGACGCGCATATCGCTCCGCCACTTCGTCCTTGGACGCTCCGCTATCTGGCTTCAGCATCTCCAAGTCGCCCCACGCACCCGTGTCCTTGCTTCTCGCTCTCCGCCCCCGCTGCCACTGCTCTCGCAGCCATCCACACAGCCACCAGCCACCAACAACACCACCAACGCCCACAAGCACAGCACCACAAACAGTCCTTGTTTGCATCGTCAGCAGTGTCCGTTTTGCTTTTCACTCACTTGTTGCTTGTTGGGATTTGTCGCGCACACACTGCGAAGGACAGCAACGGATATGGAGACAGACGCAAGCAAGCAACGGCACGCTGGTGCTGCTGCTGCTGTTCGCAGCATGTTTGCAGCCGCAACAAGACAGATGGACAGGAAATGGCAAATGATTGTCAGTAGGGTTGAAGTAGCGTGTGTGTGCGTGTATATGAGGTGCTGCAGAAAGAACGAAGCGCGCATGTGGTTGTGAACACACACGCACACACACACACGTACACACACGCTCACACGCACACACATACACGCTCACACACACACGCCGCACAGAATACACGCCTGGATACGCTGCAGACAAGGGTGGAGAAGCTTGCGTCCGACCAAGGGCTTGGTGTGCAGGATCAACCACGCACGGGTGGGGACGATGCTGCCCAGACACAACAACAACAGCAACAACAGCAAGAGCAGCAAGGTGGTGACAGTCTGCTGCCACTGCAGCGACAGGACTCGCGCCCTGTGCGCACTCGTCGAGGCAGTCTCTCCACGATCGAGGTTGGCTGTGTGTGTGTCGGTGTGTGTGTGTCTGTGTGTCTGTGTGTGTGTGTGTGTGTGTGTGTGTGTGTGTCTGTGTGTGTGTGTGTGTGTGTGTGTGTGTCTGAAGACGATGTGTGCCCTCCTCTTGTCCTTCCGATCCCGCTGCCCACAGTCTTGTTGATCGTGTGTCAATACAGGATGTGCACGCCGTCGTGTTTGGAAGCATCAACATCGATCTCCTCACGGAACTACCATCACTGCCACAGGTGCGCATTGCGCTGTACGCTTGTCACTTGCTTTGACTACAATTGGATACGTGCGCCGCGTTAACAGACAACAGTGAAATGCACACACACACACACACACTTACACACACACACACACACACACACACACTCACTCACACACGTGCACGTACTTTCTCACAACTGCCACCATTGTCGCGCAACCACAAGCGCAGAAGAACTCCAACACGCGGTGCAGGGTGTTTGAGACGCTGCCTGGTGGCAAAGGTGCCAACGCCGCTGTTGCGCTTGCTCGCCTCGGTATCAACACAAGTATGGTGGCCCGCGTTGGCCAAGACGAGTTCAGCGACATTGCACTGCGCTCCCTACGCCTCAATCACGTCGACGTCTCCCATGTCCACAAGGTGCGCGTGTATGTGTATCCGTATTGTTGCGTCTGTGCTGTGTGTCTGCGTCTGTGATGAAAGATGAAGATGTGGTTGTGTTGACCATGAAATGTGATCTGTCCTTCTATCACCCTTCCTTCTCACTGTGGCGATGCGTCTGCATGTGCTTTCGTCAGATCCCCAACAAGTCCAGGTCAGTCAGAACGGGCACACATGCACATACGTGTACATCCACGTGAATATCCAAGTACACAGACGTGACGATGAATATCCAAGTACACAGACGTGACGATCAATCACACACACTCTCACACGCACTCACACACACACACACTCACACGCACTCACACACACACTCACACACTCACACACTCTCACACTCACACACTTCACACACACTCTCACTCTCACACACACTCTCACTCTCACACACTCTCACTCTCACACACACTCTCACTCTCACACACACTCTCACTCTCACACACTCACACTCACTCTCACATTCACACTCACACACTTATCACTCATGCACCGACATTCTCTTGCCATACCAGGGCAAGGTGACAGTGACGCATGCTGCGGCAAACGAGGCAGTGAACGATGAGGATGTGCACAATGTGGTCGAGCTGCTCAGTAGTGATGAGAAGAGGAAACGCGTCCTCCTCGTTCAACTCGAAGTCCAGCACGAAGCCGTTGCAAAGGTGTGTCTGTGTCTGTGTCTGTGTCTGTGTCTGTGTGTGTGTGTGTGTTTGCGTGTGTGTGAGTTAGTCGCCTTCCATTGCACTGTGTGTGCCCCCTCCTCCCAAGGTTTCCTCTCTCCTGTGTTGCTGTATCGTATCTCACGCCATTACTCCCGCGTCAGGCGTTGGAGGAAGCGAGTGCGCGGTGCGGTTCCAATCTCACCATTGTGGTCAAGGCGTCCCCCCTCTCTGCAAACTTTGACCCCGCCGTCATCACCCGGATCGTCGCACGTGCACATGTCCTAATCGTCAACGAATGGGAGGCACCCACACTGCTCCGATGGTGCGTGTGCGTGTGTGTGTGTGTGTGTGTGTGTGTGTGTGTGTGTGTGTGTGTGTGTGTGTGTGTGTGTGTGTGTGTGTGTGTGTGTGTGTGTGTGTCTGTCTGTCTGTCTGTCTGTCTGTCTGTCTGTGGGCGTGTGTCTGTGTCTGTCTGTGTCTGTGTGTCTGTGTGTGTGAATCTGCTTCCCTGTGCCCACTCCTCTCTCTGCCCCTCCACCTGTGCCGCCCCTGCCCACACATGTCCTTTGCGCGTGTTCGTCCTGTACATGTCCCCTCTGACAGGACGGACAACAAACCCTTGACGACAGTAGAGGCTTGTTATCGCGCATGCAAAGATATCTACGTGTGTGTCTGCGCGCGTGCGTGTGCGTGCGTGTGCGTGCGCGTCTGTGTGTGTGTATGTGTATGCGTGTGTGTATGTGTATGTGCCTGTCTGTCTGTCTGTCCGTCTGTCTGTCTGTCTGTATATCTGTCTGTGTCTGTGCTTGGTTGCTTCCCGATCACCCCACCCATTTTTCGTCCTATCACTCATCTGCTCAATTGCCATGCACTCAACAGGAAACGTACAACACGGCCATCATCTTGGTGTGTACACCCTTTGGCATCGTGTGCTTGGAGGAGGGCACGAAGGTGCACGTGGTGCCTGGTATCCACGTTGAAATCGTCAGCATCATCGGAGCAGCAGATGCGCTCTCTGGTGCGTGTGTGTGTGTGTGTGTGTGTGCGTGTGTGTGTGTGTGTGCGTGTGTGTGTGTGTGTGTGTGTGTGTGTGTGTGTGTGTGTGTGTGTGTGTGTGTGTGTGTGTGTGTGTGTGTGTGTGTGTGTGTGTGTGTGTGTGTGTGTGTGTGTGTGTGTGTGTGTGTGTGTGTGTGTGTGTGTGTGTGTGTGTGTGTGATGTGTGTGTGTGTGTGTGATGTGAACAGCTGTTGTCTGGGTCATCTGTTGGAGGAATTGATGTCAATGAAACAGACTTTCAAGGACGCTCGCTACTTCACATCGCCGCCTGGATCGGCAAACCGGACCTGGTGTCCCGTCTCATTCGCCACGGGGCAGAGTGGCGCGCACGCGATGGGTACGCAGCATGTACTTTGCTTGCTTCCTTGCTGACTGGCTGGTTTATTTGTTTGTTTGCTGGCTTGCTTGCTGGCTGGCTTGCTTGTT
>NW_004754927.1:1796616-1814116 GCF_000188695.1 Salpingoeca rosetta | reverse complement strand
TTCTTGTGAGTGTGTGCGCAGCCACTTGCGGATATTTCACTCAACACCACCACCACCACCACCAACAACAACAACAACAACAACAACAACAACAACAACAACAACAACAACAACAACAATCTGCTTGTGTGCGGAATGTTGCGAGGCAAGCGCGCTGCCTGGCACCGCTGCGGTGGGCTCATGACTCGCCCGCGGCCGTTGTAGATAATTAGACGGTATCATAAATGATTATCTAAAATTGAAATTTGAATCTGCCGGGGAAAAAAGGACTCCACCACAGCACGGACTCCACGTTCAGCACCGGGCAGAACCACCGACCCTCACCTCTCTGCTGTGCATCGTCCGAGAGCACCACTGGCACCAGCAGGTACGGCAACATTCCAAGAGGTGACAGAGTACCTCAACGGCCGTTTCCACTTGCCTGTTGCTCCCCCCTTATGTCTACTGCTTTCCAGCACCCCACAGCCCCGGCTTCACGTTCAGTTTCGCCCAGACCTGACACTCAGTGTGCCGTTCGAAAACAGCCCAAACTGACCGAAACTAACGAACTGGCGTTGACGCTCATACAAGCGCACATCACAACAACACAGCAGCCGCTTCACCTTCGTGTGTGCGCGTGTACGTCCTTCTCTTCCTCCTCCTCCGCGTCCTTCCTTTTCTTTACCCAGACCTCCAATACCGACCCCTCACCTTTACGCTCACACACACACACGTACCGTATCTATTCGTTGTCACACTGAACGCACCGCACCGTGACGCGTGAACCCACGCATCGCAATCCCAAACACAACGCGACGCCGCCATGGACGCCTCTCTCCTCAGACAACCACACATCATGCCCAGGTACAGATTTTGGTTCAACGTGCAGTGGGCGCACACGAGCTGTGGGCAATACATCAGTGCATCGTGTGTGCTTGCGAATGCCACGATGCGTTGCCACACCAGCTGATGCTTTTGTGTGTGTGTGTGTGTGTGTGTGTGTGTGTGTGTGTGTGTGTGTGTGTGTGTGTGTGTGTGTGTGCAGGGACGCGCTGGACTCCTCCGGCGCCTTCAGTGGAAGTTTTCTCTCCTTGTCTGGCCAAGACAAGCAAGTGCTGCAAGCCTACGATTCAGAGCTTCAGAACCTGCGCAGCAAGCTGCAATTGGAAACGAAACACAGACATCAGCTCGCTGTAAGTTCATCACCCAGCTGTTACAGCATGGCGACATCATTTGTGCGTGTGCGTGGAGGTGTTTTTGTACGTGTGTGTACGCGTGTTTAACAGTGTGTATGTGTACGTGTCTGTGTGTGTCCGTGTGTGTCTGCCTACCCGCCTACATGCGTGTGTGCCTGCCTGCCAACCTGCCCGCGTTTGGTCTTCTTTGCGCGGGCGCACACGGATGAGGTTTACTGGTAGCCCTCACCAGCACCACCATGAACATGACATCCACTCATTACTGTATCACACAAAAACCGTACTCCCCCGTCACACCACCATCACACGCATGCGCACGCATGCAAACACAGGAGCGATGTGATCAGCTAGAGACCATGCTCATCAGTCAGCAAGAGAACATCATGCGGCTGGAGCGTTGTCTGCATCTTGTGCAGTCGCAGCTCGAGCACCAACATGGCAAACACCAACAGCAGCAACAGCCGCAGCCATCACACAACAAGGCCTCACAGAAGAACCAACAGCCTGCCTCGTACGTTGCACAGTCCCTTGTGCTTGTTGCGTTCTTGTTGCTGTATGTGCACTGGGTGCAGATATAAACTGCCTTGTGTGCCCCTGACTGGCCTGTCTCGCTCACTTTGCCCACTCACTTGCTTCTGTTGTTGCACCTGCAGACAATCAAACGGCCAGGCAACCACCATTGAGCTAACCCTATCGAAACTCAACAACAGCTTCGGTGCGTACACTTGCTCTGTGCGTGTGTGTATGTGTGTGTGCGCGCGCGTGTGTGTGTGTGTTCGAGTGAGTCTGGCTGTGAGTCTGTGTATTGTGTGTGTGTGTGTGTGTCTGGCTGTGAGTCTGTGTATTGTGTGTGAGTTGCTGTTCATTTGGTCCCACCCACTGGCGTGCGCGTTCCCCTTGCGTCATCTTCATCACCAATGCCCATCTTGCTCACACAACACACACCCACACATCAACCGCACTCTCCCCTCTCCGTGCCTTGTTGATGTGCAGGCCTCACGCTTGCTGGCGGGCGGAAGTCGCCTGTGCGTTGGCTGTATGTGCACAGCGTTCATAAGGTAGAAATCACATGGTGTAATGGCTGGTGTGCACATGTGCGTTGTGCAACAAACACGCACGTACATACACATGCACTTGAGCGGTCACGAATATACTGCTCACCAGTGCGTTCCTTGACACCGACACCAACATCCCTTTGTGTGTTCGTTCGCAGGACGGCTTTGCAGCGAAGGAGGGCAGCATTCGCGCCGGTGACCGTGTGCTCGAGGTGCGTCATGGCTGTCCATCACCGCTGTGTGTGTGTGTATTGTGTGTGTGTGTGTGTATTGTGTGTGTGTGTGTGTGTGTGTGTGTGCTCTGTGCATCTGTGCATCTGTGTAGGTGGGTGGGTGGGTGTTTCTGCAAGCATTGAACATTGCCCTTTTTGTCCACGTACACTTCCATTGGCACGAGTGAAACAACTTACTCACTCCCTACTGCTTGCCCCCAACTGCAACACGATCATCAGATTAATGGCATTACGACGGAGGAAATGACAAAAACAGAGGCAGAGGAACACATGTACAGAATGGACAGAGCGCGGCTGAAGCTCAGCAGGTCTGTTGCACCCTGACATGTCCGGCAGCAGTGCAGCCAGCAGCACATGCACACGCGGGCACACGCTGACACACACACACACACGTGCGCGCAATTTTACGCACTCACTGACACATACACTTACACTTGTGCACGAGCTCATGCCCTCACTGACACTCACGCGCACAACACTCCTCGCATTCAACCACTAGGGAGCCTGGGTTTGTGCTGTCACTGAAGCACCAAGGCGTGAGCCTGGACAAGGCACCACGGGATGAGCTGAAGGTTCTGGCCACTTCCACATCGCACTCACCCATGGACGCCAACGACTTTGATGCACACGCGAACGGGCGCAGCACGCGTGTCGGTGCACTTGCATCGCTGAGCGTGAACACCATCCACACGCGCGACACAACAAAAGCTGGCGCGCGCCTACACCAGAAGGCGAAACCGCTCGCCTCCCCGCCGAAGCGCCGCGTCACATTTGGTGAGCGCACACGCGAACCCTATCATGCTGCTGCTGGTGGTGCTGGTGCGCGTTCCTTTGGTAGCTGCTTATCTGCTCTCGCGTGTCTCGCGCGCGCGGGCAAGACGAGATGATTGTTCGATTTTTGGATGCTTGTGAGTTGACCTACGCATGTACATGTCTGGGGACATTCTTGCCATGTTCAACAGCGCTGACATCATCTACATTTTGTTTTGCTGTCGTTGTTGTTGCTTGTTCCCTAACACCAGCCACCAGCGCGCGAAGCAAGATCTTCGAGGAGGGTGACAGCAAGCTGCCTGATGACAGCTTCTGTGTTCCACTTCAGCCTGCAGACATCACACCAGCATCGCCAGGGGTGCGTTTGTGTTTGATTCGAGATGCACTGCCTGTTCTGACGACTGATACATGACAACATTTAAGTCCCATACACAACTAAAGAAAAAAACAAACACACGCATTTGCACAACCGCACGTGCGCGCTCTTCTCACTGTGCCACATATACATGTATGTGTTTTTGTTTTGTTTTTTTGTGTGTGTGTGTGTGTCTGTGTGTGTGTGTGTGTGTTGGCTGCAGATTCGTGTGGCTCAGCTGGATGACCTGTCGTCGTCATTCAACTCACAGGTGAGCTTACATGCGTGCGCTGTCTTGTCCGTATCCAATGTGCCAGTCCCAAACACACACGCACACGCACACGCACGCATACGTACACACACATGCCCACCCGCACACGCCGCTGATGATTACGTGTGTGCTTGACGATGGCGCCACTGACACTGCCTTGCCCGCGTGCGTGACTCCATCTGTAGGCGTCAGCGGATACGGATGAGGAGCCCGATGAGTCGTTTGAAACAGAATCAGATCTCCCAGATGACATGCAGCCCCTCTTTGAGGTGTGACAGCCTGTGTTCACGCTGCGTGAGCGGTAACATGTGTTTGTGATTGTGTGTACGTGTATGATTGTGTGTGTGTGTGTGTGATTGTGTGTGTGTGTGATTGTTGTGTACATGTGCGCGTTTGTGAGAGCATAGTGTGCATGTGTGTATGTGCTAAAATTGTCGACTCACAGTTCTCCGTCCAACCATTTCCGCCCCCTCACGTGTTGATGCTGTGATGCATGAGCAGGAGTGCAAGCAATCTTGTCCAGGATTTGCTGTCAAGTGCATCCGCCTGGAAAAGGTGTGCGCGCTGACGAGATGTGTGCTGCTCGGAGCCGTTGTTGATATTCTGTTTTGTCCTCACGCTCTCTACTTTCTTCACTGTCTTCACGCTCACACTTTGGCATCAATGTTGTACATTGCCGTTTGCGTTTCTTCAAACAGCTCGCACATGAGAACACTCTGGGCATCTCAATCTGTGCGCGTGTGCAGTCCAACAGCAACAGCAGCGGCAACAACGCCAACAGCAGCAACAGCAGCACTAGTAGCAACAACAACTCCCTCAACGACTCTGACAAGTAAGTGTGTGTGTGTGAGTGTGTATGTGTGTGTGTCTGTGTGTTAGAGTGTATGTGTGTGTATGAGAGAGAGGGTGTGTGTCTGTGTGTGTGTGTGTGTATGTGTGTGTATGAGAGAGTGTGTGTGTACGAAGTCTCCTATTTTCCTGTCTGCTGTGACTGTGGATAGGTGGGTGTCGCGCTGTGATGCATCCCCATTCTTTTCACCTGCACACATCTTCCAATGCCACCGTCATCTCACACGGCTCCACCAACACCGCCACCTCTTCTTGCTGCGTTAGTGCCGACATTGGTCCGTACATTGTCTCCGTGCGTCCCGGTGGTGCTGCTGCTCGCTCCAACAAGATCAAGTTGGAAGACCAGCTCCTTGCTGTTGACGGCGTGGACGTCCGGTACATGGACACGCGCGATGTCATCACGGTGAGATTTGCTTGCATCATTCACTCGCACCTTGATACGCTTGCTTCCAACCTGGCTTTGTTCTTTGCCACGTTTACGCGCACAGCGTGCTGTAACGCACACGTGCACAAGCGCACACGCACATGTGAGAGTTTACGAGTGTGTGACCATGCTTCATGTTCTCACCGCTGTGATTGTCTTCCTTTGCACACCTCGTTGTTGACCAATGACAGTATCTGCAAGAGACCAAGGCCGTTGTGCACTTGATTGTGGCGCGCAAGAAGAGTCGCAAGCACGCTAATGGCTCCAGCCCACAGACAATGCTCTAACCGAGCCGTGTGTTTGTCTTGTGTGTGAGAGAGAGAGAGAGTGTGTGTGTGTGTGTGTGTGTGTGTGTGTGTGTGTGTGTGTTTACAGTTGTGTGACGGGCTGTTGTGTTGGTGGCCCCTGTTCACAGTGTTTTGCTCTACTGTTCTCTACCTACTATCGCATCGCAGTGTCATTCGCAACATGAACCCAGGCTGTGCTTGTTGTTGTTGTTGTTGTTGTTGTTGTTGTTGTTGTTGTTGTTGTTGTTGTTGTTGTTGTTGTTGTTGTTGTTGTTGCTGTACTTGTGTGTGTGTGTGTGTGTGTACGTGTGTGTGTTATAACTGGGTGGTGTTGCTACATGGCATGCGATGATATTAGCTTCCTGAAGTTTACTCTTCTCTATTGCTTGCTAGTGTAAGCATGTACACTTTGATTCCATAAAGCAAGTCAAACCAGCATCAGCCCAATTCTGTGTGCATGGATATGTGTGTGTGTGTGTGTGTGTGTGTTGTCCCTCCCAAGCATTGCACGAAGCAAGACCAAGTGCGAAGGAGTGCGACAGCAGCATTCCAAAAGTAGTGTGTCAGCAGCAACCGTGCGAACGAGGCTTGCGCTATGCAGTGATGAAGGTGTGGTAGATGAAGAGCGTGGAGAGGAACACGGTGATGTTGTCGAGTTTTGAGGGCGAGAGCGCTTCAACAAGAGCAGCGGCTGTCGATACCACGCCCAGCTGCGCTGTCGTCGGCAGCGGATGCATTGACGGTAGCACAAGCCCCATGGTGTGCAGCATCAGCCACGACGCTGGGAAACTGGACACAAGGAAAGCAACGGAGCCAAGGATGGTCTTTGGATTTCCGACAGGCAGCGGCCACCTCGTCTTGCCGTATCGAGCACCTGCAAACATCACGCGAATGCGGGAAGGAAGTCCATGACGTGAGGAGCATGAAGTCAAACCACACACGCCACCAAGACACAAGAGAGAAGTGTGGGTGCCAAAGCATGAACGCCGCATCAAACAGCGTGACTGCAGTCAACACTTGTCTTTATCTTGGTTCCACAAGTTCAGAGCTTCCTCGGGTTCCCTTCCTCACACATACACACACTGACACACAAGCACACACAAGCACACGCACACACAAGCACACAAGCACACCCACACCCACACACACCCACACCCACACACACTCACACACAAGCACACACACACACAAGCACGCTCCCTCTATCTCTATTATACCTAGGATGGCTGCCATGACGTCGCCCACACAGAGGTTCATGAGACAGACCACAGCAAGTGGGGATTGAAAGTACAGCGCGGTGGCGGTGGTGAAGATGATGCCATACTGCACTGGCCCATACAGGATTTCTGTGCGATCGCCATGGCGACATAGCATGCGGACGGTAAAATCGTCATTGAGGATCCCAAAACCAATGAGTGCAAACTTGAGGGTGACGAGCAGCGGCACGCTTGCGGCCAGCAGCGCCTCTTGTGTTGTTGGAGTGGCCGAGAAGAGAGGCCAGCAGCCCATGAACACGGGACCCATCAACGCGTGTGTCAGACGACGTGCCGTCACACTGGACACAACCTGATGCCCAGCCAGCGCGCGCAGCCCTTGCTCCAATGCCAAACATACCGCTCCCGTCACAGCATACGATACCAACACGTGCATTGTTTCTGATCGTCCGCGTGCGTGGTTCGGGGTCGAGTGAGGGCAAGGTTGCGGTCGTGCTGTTGTGTTGCTGTCTGTTGTGCTGCTTGTTGTGCTGCGACTTCTTTGTTTGTCAGCTGTTGTTGGCGGAGGACAGCGGTGGCAAGTGTTTGCCATTAGTGAATGATTTGCAACAATAATCTGCAAACAAGCAACGCATTCATTCGCCAGCGGAAGATTGTTCGCGGACCCACCTTATCTAAGTCAACCCTCTTCTCATCCCCCTCACCCATATGCTCCCTCTGTCATTGATTTGATTGATTGTTTCCATTCAATGCACACACACACACATACACACACATACACACACACACATACACGCACACATACACACACACATACACACACACACGGTGACCGTGCTTCCCCACCCGCGCATTTCGAGGGACCCATTCAAATCGACCTGCTCACTTGCCGCTGATGGATGAGAACTACATTCGACTCCAAGATGTGGCCAAGCGGAGGCAGAAGGTGTACGAGCCCATAGAAACGGCCGACGACCAGAGACACACAAGCAACAGCAGCCGCAGCACCGCCAGTGCTGGCGGTGGCCGTGGTGGACCGCCAGCTGGCGCCACTGCGCGTGTTGCTGCCCAGACACAGGACACGGCACCTGCTCCTGCACCGTGAGTTTTGGGCATGCATTCATGTGTCTCGTCATTATTTCATGTCTTGCACTCCCTGCCTCCATTCACGCTCGCTCGCTGTCCGCCATTGATTGCCATCACTTTACCTTTGTCCCACAACACCATGAGCATTGTTGGTGGTCACGCTGAGAGTTGCATGCTGCACGCGGTGGTGATTGTTTGTTGTTTTGGGGGCGGCAACTCTTGTTTTGCCAACCCACCACACGACGATTGTTACTGTCCCCACATCTGTCTCGTGAACTGTGTACGCAAGGGCCCATTCTTCAACATCCTTCCACCCAACGCACTCTCCCTTTTGTTTTGCTCACATATCAACATTTTCACACATCGACATACATCGACGCACGCACACATCAACACACACGCACACATCAACACGCGCACGTACACATCGGGATGCCCCCACACCTGTTCTTCTCCTATGCTTGCAGCAGGGCTTTCCTGCCCACTGTCACACCAAGCACACAGGGTGACGATGAAGGCGAGTATGATCCCACGGGAACAACGAAGACAGTCACATCGGTGCAGAGCCTTGGCGACCTGACACACCACTACACCAACATGGGCGCACTTGGCTGTGTCATCATCAAGGGCGTGCATGGCTACTGCAGCTTTCTCAACGGTATTTATCGCCGCGTGGAGGACATCACCTACGAAGACAGGTATGTGTGTGCATGTGTGGCTGTGTATGTGTGTGTGTGCCTCTGTGCGTGTGTGTGTGCCTCTGTGTATGTGTGTCTGTGCGTGTGCCTCTGTGTATGTGTGTCTGTGCGTGTGCATCTGTGTATGTGTGTGTGTGCGTGTGCATCTGTGTATGTATGTGTGTGCGTGTCGCTGTCTCTGTTTATTCGCAGGTACATGCGTTTTTGTTTTCATCAATGTCCGTGCTTGTCTGCGTTGCGTCCTGCTTTCGCGTGCCCCCCCCCCGTTCCCTTGCTTTCTGTCACTTGATATCTGCATGATTGCTTTCCACCCATTGTCAACGCTCACAGCTTAGCCACAATCTCACCTTGCACTGCTGCGCACATGTCAAGACACGTGTATCGGCTGGACACCATGGTCCCGCATGGAAACTCCGTGGCTGCGGGCAAGTTCCTGTACATGTACTTCAAGGCCGGCCAGCGCGCGTGGGCGATTGGCTTGCGGCTCGGCTCGTCTGGGGTGCTTGCGTATCGCAAGGTGACGGGCTTGGACCCTGTCACGGGCTCTGGCCCGTGGATGGTCACAGATCCCCAGGGAAAGTGAGTTTGCGCCGTCTGTGTGTCTGTGTGTGTCTGTGTGTGTCTGTGTGTGTGTGTGTGTGCGGAGGGGGAGGGGAAGTGTGTGTGCCTGTTTGTCTATGTGTGTGTGTGTGTGTGTGTCTGTGTGTCTGTGTGTCTGTGTGTGTCTGTGTCTGTGTGTGTCTGTGTGTCTGTGTCTGTCTGTCTGTCTGTCTGTCTGTCTGTCTATCTGTCTGTTGGCTCAAACTTTGCCGTGTTCTTTTGGTTTGGTTGGTGTGGTTTGCTGGTCGTGTGCCTGCTTCCCGTCTCTTCTGCTTGCTTGAGCTCGCGTACCTCCTGTGTACCTCCTGTGTACGTGCTTCATCCATGTACACACACGCTCACGCTCACGCTCGCACACACACGCACACGCACGCACACACACACACACACACACACACACACACACACGCACACACACACACACATGCACACACCCTCTCGTGTCGCGACAGCTTCTTTGAGGAGCCGTCACTGCGGGCGCGAATGGCGGGTGGATATACGGTCCCGTACACCGAGGACACGCGATTGCTGGAGCGCAGCAGCTTCCCCGGCGCACTCCCATACGGATTCACCCGCCCAAAGGCAGAGGCCCTCTTGCTGCAGCACTTTGCCCAACACAGACAAGGAGGTGTGTGCGTATTTGTGTGTGTCTGTGCGTGTCTGTGTCTGTGTATGTGCGTTTCTGTGTCTGTCAGTCTGTGTGTGTGCGTACTTGCGTGCGTGCGTGTGTGTGTGTGCGTACTTGCGTGTGTGTGTGTGTGTGTGTGTCTGTGTGTGTCTGTGTGTGTATGTATTTGTGTATGTATTTGTGTATGTATGTGTGTGTGTGTGCCTCCCTCTGCTCCACCCCCCCCCCTCCTCACGCACCACTGCCACCCACCACGCCTTGTCTTGCAGGGGTGTATGTGCTGCGACGGAGCACGTCTGTAGCGGATGCGTGCATCCTGTCCATCCTCGACGCCCAGGGCCGCTGCCACCACCTGCAGATTGATGCGTCCAAGGACGGCTGCCACGTGTGCGGAACAAGCATCCAGCGCGGATCAATGGCAGAGGTGTTGGAAACGCTCACAACGCGCCAGCTTGCGCTTGTCAACGGAACGCGGCTGCCACGGCTGACGAGCAACCTGTTGGACGACCGGGCGTTTCGGGAGCTGGTGCGGCACACGTCCAGCAGCAGCGCCAGCCGCTCCACCACGCTCAGCCGCAGCAACACGATGGGCGGGAGCACCAGCAGCAAAGGGTCGGCGAGCACCAGCAGTCGGCCCAGCCGCACGGGGAGCCTACAACACAGATCTGGGCTGGCGAAGCAGCGCGTGTACAGCGTTCCAAAGGGCATGGCACTCGGTGCCAAGTCGTCTCTTGCGACGTCTTCCTCCACGGCCTCATCGCTCCAGCACGACATGAGCCCGCAGCCAGACACCCAGTAACATGTAGTACGCTCCGCTGTGCTGTGCTATTGTGTGATATCCTGTGATTTGATGTACTGTGCTGGGAGGCGCTCGTGGTGTGCTTCTTCTGCCTTCTTCTTCTCTTTCCCCTCTCCTTTGCTTGTTCTATGGTATTTCCTGCTCTGTTACCTCCGACATGTTACTCTTATTTGGCGCACCGCCCTTCAGTCCACACACACACACACCTATGCACGTTGGTGACATTTAACAAACACCTAAACAAACGCGTGATGTGACAATGTGAGACACGATGGGCAGACGACAACAACAACAACAACAACAACAACAACAACAACAACAACAACAACAACATCATCATCATCATCATCATCATCATCATCATCATCATCATCATCATCATCATCGCAACAACAACAACAACAACAACAACAACAACAACAACGACAACCAGTGACACAACACAAGTAGGAAAAATGTTGACATGAAAGTCAATTTTCTCATGATACAACCGTGCCACTGTGTGCAAAGCACGAAGCAATAAGGACAGTTGGGTGGACGAGGGGGAACGGAGGTGGTTGCGTGACAATGGCGGCTGCCTCGAAGCAAGGGAAGCACAGTTGGCTGGCAAAGGAGCACGTCTCCAACCAGGGGGCAGAGCACAGCAGTAATCGCAGCCGGGAAACTGCCACCCAACAGCGCGAATTGACGGGCGAGGGCGCTGATGGGTAGGCGGTCGTCACACCGTCACTGCACACATGCATGGGTTGGCCCGCAAACAGTGCACACGACCGTTGCAAACCCCGCAGAAGAATTGGTTGTGCCGTCGTCGTCGTTTGGTTGGTGTGGCTGAAGCTGGGCCGTGTGTTGTGTGTTGGGTGTTGTGCATTGTGTGTTGTTGTTGTTGTTCTTGCTTGTGGCGCGCTCCATCTGAAAGCAAAGGCTCAGCAAGCACAGCACACCTCCAGCAAACAACACACCACCAGCATACGCAACATCGCAAGAGCAAACTCACCAAACACCAATCACAACAACAACACGAACAACCACCAACTACACCAACACCCCAAAGGAGGAAGGTCTCGTTCCGTGCAACGAAACAGGGTCGCGACTGGAGTCGGGACCACGCCAACGGCTGGCTTCGTTGCTTTGCCGCCCCCCTCGCTGTGCCATTTTACACTCACGTCCCCTGAGAGGAACCACGCCAAGCCTCGTTTGCGAGCTCGCTTGCTGTTCGCGATCGCGTAACTGATCAGCACCCAATATGGCTTTCCGCCCACTCGACGTCTTCCTTGCCACGGCTGCAGCAAAGCCGTACCCTTCCAGCGTCGCCTCCAAGCCACAGCCACAGCCCAAATCATCCGCTCCCGTCTTCAGGTGTGTGTATGTATGTATGTATGTATGTATGTATGTATGTATGTATGTATGTATGTATGTATGTATGTGTGTGTATGTATGTATGTGTGTATGCATGTGTGTATGTGTGTGTGGATGCTTCTGTTTCTCTCTGTACCTCTTTCTGTGCATCAATCTAGGTCCTTCCCCTCTCTCTCTCTCTCTCTCTCTCTCTCTCTCTCTCTCTCTCTCTCTCTCTCTCTCTCTCTCTCTCTCTCTCTCTCTCTCTCTCTCTCTCTTCACTTCTCCTTATTCCCTTCCGTACGTCACCTCATCTCTCATGACCTCACTTTTGCGCCACATCCAACCCCTTCCCCCGCGGTTTTCACAGCCATCCGCCACCACCATACCCTGGGCCAGCGTCACAGCGCAAGAGCGACGTGTTTTCCTCTGCAGCAGCCCTAGTTCGCGCGGCCACACCGGAGCTGGAACCCGCGTTTGACATGTCTGACCACGAGGACGCAGGCATGAAGCACGCTGCCGCAACCAGCAGTGCGTACCCGCTCAACGCCAACGACAGCGGCATCTGTGTGCACCACGTCAAGGATTGCGATCCGTCGCATGTGGACTCGCACAAGACGTGTTCGTCTTCATCGGCGTCGTCGCCTTGCTCAGACAGTGACACGCAGGACATGGGTTCGCCAACACCACCGCGCACCAAACGCACGCCCTTTGAGGCAGATGTGGAAGCCCTCAGTGACATGCTCCTCCACCTGCAATCGTCACCGCCACGCAGCACCGTCCCAGAGACTCCGCGCAGCGAGGTGCGTGCTATATCTGCGCGAACACATGATAAGCATCATGCCAAAAGGCGGAGGAATGCGCGCGCGAGTGTGTGTGTGTGTGTGCGCGCGCGCGCGTTTGTTCGTTTGTTTGTTCGTTTGTTTGTTCGTTTGTTTGTTCGAGTGTGTGTGTGTATGTGGTGCGCCTTTGTTGGCGACTTGAATGTCCATCACCATTCACTCCTCAACCACCCATCCCTGCCGCTCCATTGTCCAATTTGCCATTCTCAGATTGACGAAGAAGAGGAGGCGGACATGGAGCTGTACGCCACGCTGCTGGATGTGCAGAGCTCACAACTCGTTCGGCGCATGAACAACAGCAGCAGCAGCAGCATCGGTAGCAGCAGCAGCAACCATCACCACAACGACACGCCAGACCGACGTGAGGAAGTGCGCGCAGTGCAGTCAGCACAGCCACCATCAACGGCTGCCCAGCGGCAACAGCTTGCCAACCGCCCCCTGCCCTCCCCACCACAGCACCACCACCAACAACAACAACACCAACAGCAGCACCAACAGCAGCAGCACGGCCATCACTACGAACGACCCGCCTCTCGCTCGTCACCAGCTGCTCGCAACACGTGGCCAAAGCACGCGCGGCTGGTGCTGGCCCACGCGCATCAGCCCGTTGCTGACCCACCCTCATCACTGACACCGCCTTCCTCCGCCGCGTCCTTCTCGCCAGCGTCATCTCCCCTGGCATCCCCAGCACGTGCAAACCCGGCCACCTCCCCGTCCCGCGTTGCTCGCCGCACAGCTTCCCCGCACCACCACCACCATCACCACAAACCCGACGCTGGCAAGAGCACTGGCAGCATCAACAACGGCAACACCAACAGTCCATCACACCAGCAGCCAGCTGCCGCAAGCACAACAATGCCGCTGACAGTCCATGACAGCGCATACAACCACCACCACCACCACCACCATCAGCAAGTGCACCAGCACCAGCACCAGCAACATCATCATCGCCACCGCCACCGACGCCGCTCACCAAAAGGAAGCACAAGCAGTGGAGGAGGCGGCAGCAGCAGCAGCAGTGGAGACGATGGCACGGGACAGCGCGAGCGAGAGGCAAGGCGGCAGGCACACAAGAAGCTGAAGAAGGAAAAGCGCGCCAAGGAGAAGAGGAGGAGTAAAGCACACCACGACATGCTCACGATGCCGCTGCCCGCAGATCCCCGCGAGCAGCACATGGTGGAGATGACGGCGCGGCAGCAGCGAAACGCCCGCCACCAGTCCCGACTGTTCGTCAGCCCAACACCTCGCCATTCACCACACCACCACCACCGCCAGCACCATCGTCAAGACGCACGTGTGCATGGCGGTCGCAAGAGCGGCGGTGGCCGCGCACACAAGCACCTGTCTGTAAACACGCTGGTTGCGTCATGCGATCCTGGCCTGTGCCACCCCGTGATGCCTGTCACGCACCCAACAACGGTACACGTGATGCAACCGCGCGACCGCCGCCACTCTCACCCGACAGACAGCAGCGCAGCTCCTGTGATGATGACGAGGATGACAGCAGCACAACAGCCACCAACCGTGCGCGCTGTGACAGCTGTGCGGCCACCACACGCCACATCGTCGTCGTCGTCGTCATCGTCGCGGTATCACTCGTTCGTTGTGCTGGTCACGCCGACGTCCACCACCAACGCCCTCGGTACGCTGCTTATGCCGGTGCATGCGAATGGGGAGCGGGTGTTGTTGTTGTTGTTGTTGTTGTTGTTGTTGTCATTGGCAAGTGTGTCAGCTTGTGTCTCTCAGTGTGCTACATCGCACCTCACCTACCACATTGTCGCTGTGGCGTCCCTCAATGGGTGGGTTGATGTGACTGGCAGGCCTGAATGGCACCTTCATCGCCCAATGCCGCGAACACAACCTCGTGCTCCTCACACCGCACTCCCACAACCTCGTCTGGGAGGTCAAGTACAACGAAATCAAGCGGTGAGGAACATGCCTTGTCATGTGTGTGTGTGTGTCTGTGTCTGTGTTTCTGTGTGCTTCTGTGTTCCTGTGTGTGTGTGTGTGTGTCTGCGTCTGTGTGTGTCTGTGTTTCTATGTGCTTGTGTGAGTGTGCGTGTGTGTGTGAGTGTGTGAGAGAGATCGGCAGATGCTGATGCGAAGGTCTCGCTGCCACAATGACATGTGTCCATGCGCCACACACACTCTCACACATTCACACATCCACAGGTTCAGTGTCGAGCGAACGCTGCACACGCTCTCCCTCGAGGTTGGCCGCGTGCACAAGTCGTATTTTGGTCTCTACTGCTTTAAGACACAGCAGTACGATGCTTTCTTCCAAACCCTTCACAGGTGCGTGTGTGTATGCCTGTTTGCGTGTGTGTATGTCTGTGTGCGTGTGGGTATGCGTGTCTGTCTGTCTGTCTGTCTGTCTGTCTGTGTTTGTATCAGTGCATGCACATGTGCTTGTGTTCATGTGTAGCCCTTGACAATCGCTCCTGGGCTTGGTTCAGCCCCCTCCCCTCTCTAGCACGTGTACACGCTCACTCACGCTGCTGTGATCATGGAATCGTCCATTTCAGGTTCATCGACGCCAAATGATGTGCTGCACCGTCATCTCCAGTCCACACCAACCCCCGCCCCTGTGTCTTGTGTGTGTGGGGGTGTGTGGGTGTGTGTGTGTGTGTGTGTGTGTGTGTGTGTGTGTGTGTGTGTGTGTGTGTGTGTGTGTGTGTGTGTGTGTGTGTGTGTGTGTGTGTGTAGCCTGCGGTTTTTTATCGTGTCTGGGTGCAGAACAAACATATTTGCGTTGCCGCCAACACCATCCATCCCCTCTGTCACGCGAATGACCCCTTTCCTCATCCCCAGCTGTTACCGTGTTTGTATCGTTTCGTTACCCATCAACCACAGTTCCGCCCTCCGTTCATTCAAGCATTCATTCGTTGGTTCATTTTCATTCATTTGTTGCGGTGTGACAGTAGCAGTACACACCAACAGAGCACAAACAACCAAACAAACAACACAGCAAGAGCAAAGAGAATTGGTCGATGGTGTGTGTGTGTGTGTGTGTGTGTGTGTGTGTGTGTGTGTGTGTGTGTGTGTGTGTGTGTGGAGGTACGCATGCTAGACCATGCTGGGTTGCCATATGAGGGTGCACGTGTGAGAGCAACAAGGCAATGAGGGCATTTGAGGGATGAAGAAGGGGGCGGGAGGTTGCACTTGGTGTGGTGTGGCAGCTCCTATTCTCTGTTCAGCAACATGTAAAGGCCAAGTACTCCCAACAGCACAAACTGCGACAGAGCAGGATATGAGAGAGGGGTTGAGAGAGAGCGCGCGCGTGTGTCTGTCTGTCTGTCTGTCTCTCTCTCTCACACACTCTCACTCTCACACACACACACACACTCTCTCTCTCTCTCTCTCTCACACACACACACACTCTCTCTCTCCGTCTGTAAGTGTGTGTTATATACGTCAACAAGAGCAAACACGACTGGTGTTGCTTCTGTTGCGGCTCTCACCTTGAGGAAAGGGAAGTCGTTCATGAGGATCGTGACAATGCCAACATATGGAATGAACCTGTCGTGCAAAGCGGGAACGTGACCACGTACCCAGGTATTCACACGTACACATACGTGAGCATCCACCAGGGAATTGTGCACATGCGCCACTTCTCATTCTCCCATCAGGTCGCTCATCGCTCAATGGCCCAACATCACCAACACCGCTAACAACACCACCAACACCGCTAACAACACCACCAACAACACCAACACCCATTCGTGGCTTACGCTCTCGCTCTGCCAACAACATCGTCGGGGTGAAGCCACAACTGGTCCTGCACACAAACGAACACAACACACATAGCACATGGCAAACGCACACATAACACGCACACGTGATTAGCACGGCGCTTGCTCAACAGCTGCCCACATGCGGTATTCGCATTCACAACATGCAGTCAAACAGTATCAGCGAGGCAATAGGCATGGCATACCTGTGCGTAGAGGCCCCTGTCGTCCACCCGGTTGTTGTCTCCCTTGGTCAAGAACTTCAAGTTGCCGTTGTGACTGTTCGGAGGGGGTGTCAAACCAAACACAATGCAGCATGCGTGAACACAAAGCGATTCAAGGCACAATGCTGTGCGACTGAGAGTATCGTGTCCACATTACACACTGTGCATCTGTGCATGCGTGTGTGCACGCACCAAACAATCAACTAAACCATCAACCAATCAACTCACCAACCAATCAACCAATCAACCAATCAAACAATCAAACAATCAACTAACCAACCAATCAAACAAGCTTCACTCTCACACATACACACGCACACGCACACACACACACAACAAATGTAATACTTACTCTTCATGCAGTTTCAGCACGCGATGTACAATGGGTATGTCTCGCCCTCGGACCTGCCACATGAGTCGATGCAAGGCAGGCAGATCGTGTGAGTGTGCCGTGTGTGCGTGTTTGGGTATGAGCGTGAAAGCTTCAGAAAAAATTGATGCGCGTGAACCCACCAATGTACATCGACGTACACCGATGTACACCGACAGATACCGACGTTCAACAACCCAATTCGTGCAGGTGCCAGCTGGCTGACGCAGCAGTGGATGTAGGTTTCACCTTAAAGACGAGGATTTCACCGACGCGGATGGGGTCTGACTTGTCGTTGGTGAGAAACAGCAGATCGCCACGTGTGAAAGCAGGCTCCATGCTTCCGCTGAACAGTAACGTGGCACAAAGCCGAGAGCAGACCAGACACAACAACACAAACGCAAGCAAGTAAGGTCGTACGTCACGTGAGAACAACACGGGAAGCAGAATGGCCGACGACTAAGCACGTAGAGTGGAACAAAGGGCAACGTGCCTGTCAGCACAAGAACATTCGCACAGTGAAGCCGTGCATGGTGTCCAGGTGTCCACTTAA
>NW_004754927.1:1774116-1791616 GCF_000188695.1 Salpingoeca rosetta | reverse complement strand
AAGATTGACCTCGACAGCAACAACCGCGTGTCGTTCATTGAGTACTGCCTGTACAAGTACGGCAAGACGCTTGAGGAGCTGTTTGAGGAGAAGGATCACAAGATTGAACACCTCCTGCGCAAGCTCGAGGAGGCCATCAAGCTCTACCAGGTGCTGTGTTGTGTCATGTCATGTGGGGTTGGGCGGGGTGTATGTGTGTGTGTTGGGGGTTGGTCCCCGTTTGTATTTCCGTTTGCTTAGCCCTCTGTTTTCTCCCTGCACCTGTGTCGTGCTTCCTTCACACACACACACACACACACACACACACACACACACACACACACACACACACACCTTCCCCGTCAGCTGTCGCGCCACACTGCTGCACGCTCCCCCACTCCACTCCACTCACCCACGCACTCGACATCCCCTCTCCCCGTCTCCTCCATGCATGCCACGCCCCGCAGGAGACGCTTGCGAAGAAGAAGGCGCGCGAGGACAAGATGAAGGAGCTTGAGCAGCTTGCCGAGCAGGGCGGCGTTAAGGGCATGCGCGCAAAGGCCGAGCTGGAGGCAATGAAGAACGAGGACGAGCTCGAACGCAACAAACAGGTCCGCTGCGAGGGTTCTGGCTGTGCACTGCCATGCCATAGCTGATCTTGATCTTGCTGCCAATCCATTCTCCCCAGTTAATTGCGCCCCACTTCTCCCTTTCCCTCCATCCTTCTTCCTTATCCCTCCCTTCTTGTTTTGTCGCAAACAACGCCACCATCACTATCACCATCACTATCGTCTTACCTCAACCCCCCCTCTCACACAACAAAAACAACAACAACAACAACAACAACAACAACAACAACAACAACAACAACAACAACAACAACAACAACAACAACAACAACAACAACACTGCGGTTGACTCGAAAGGAGATCCAGGCTGGTGCGCGGCGGCGTGCGGCGCAGCGGGCGGTGGACAAGGGCGACCCCTTTGCCGAGGAGCAGAAGCGCTTGGCGGAGGAGAAGAAGAAGAAGGAGGCCGAGGAGAAGGCAAAGCGTGAGGAGAGCCGTAAGCGCCTTGCAGATCGCGCAAAGCTCTGGCAGTGATTGCGCAGATGTGCCTCATTGTGTGTTGTTGTTGTCGTCGTGGTCGTCGTTGTGTGTTGTTGCTGTCGGCGTCGTGCAGTCGTTTGCTGCTCTTGGCATATGTACTTGCTTGTGAGGCTGTCTTGTGAGGCTGTCGTGTGCTGACTGCTTTGGGCTGCTGGTCTCTCAGTTGGTGATGTTATGTTACGTGCTGTTGGTTGCCCTGGTGAATCCACCAAAGATGAGTTTGTTGTGTCCTTGCACACCTGTGCATGTGTGCGTGTGTGTGTGTGTGTGACTCTTGCTGACCTGTGTTGTGTGAATGTGAATACGCTTGCTTCTCCCCTACCTCTGGTTTTGTTTTTCGTGTGATAATTGTGAACTGAACTCCTCCCCGCCCCCCTTCTCCCAACCTCGAACTCCCAACCTCGAACGCAATTGTCCCAAGTACAGCGTGTGGCTGCTTGCCCGCCTGCCTGCGTGGCTTGCTTGCTCTCTTTGCGCTTTTGTTTGCTTGAAAGTCCCATGATGTGAATACAAACAAACCAAATTGACACACCTTGCACTCCTACAACAAGTGTGCCATTCGCATCACCGTGCTTCTACCGATGTAATTGTGTCGTCTATGTATGGAGTGAGCATGAACTGAGATGAGAGGGAGGAGGGAACGCGGGCACGGGTCAGGTCGTGGTGCCACAATGCGCGTGTGACATACAAGGCACTGCGCATGCTGGTTGGTTGCAAGCGGGTCACAATACGCCAGTAGTGGAAGAACGCCAAACAATCCTCAGACACACAAACAGCCATCGTGTGTGTTTGTGCGTGCGGGTGCACAACAAAACTGGCGCCAATCATCACTTTGGATGCTCACCATCAGTGCTGTTGGCACCAGCGGCACTCGCGCTGCTGAAACTGTCATCGGTGACGCTGTCGTTGTCATTGCTGTCGTCGTCGTCACCGCTGGTGTCATCACCATTGTGACCACCATCCTGCTGTGTCGGGGGTGCAAATGGTTCGCCATCAGGGCCGGCCACGCGCTCGAGTGTGCAGTCCGCAATGGCGGCGTTGGCGTCCACAAGCTGGCGCATCTCATCAACAACAGCCGCCACCTCATCCCCACTCGTGCCCCACAGCTGCAGCACTGTGTAATGCATGTGTGTGTGTGTGTGTGTGTGTGTGTGTGTGTGTGTGTGTGTGTGTGTGTGTGTGTGGTTGACATGAGGCACCAATGAGAGACGGTGAAGGATGACACAGATACCAATGCCAGTGCATGCAATCGTGTTACATCACCAGCTACCAGCAACAACAACACAGGGGAGTGCCTGCTCCTCACCAGCCCAGGAGTAGGATTCGTTGTTTGCGGGCACAATCAGATTCTTGACTTGGAACGAGCAAGGGCTCTCAACCACCAAATCCAACAGCCGGTTCAACACAGCCTACAGAACATGTGTGTAAGTATGTTTGTGCATGTCGTGTGCATGTGTGCATGTGTGCATTTGTGCGTGTGTGCATGTGTGTGAATGGGTGTGACTGGAAAACAAAGACAGAGAAGGAAAGTGACACACGTGTCGCGCCCACAACATCAAGTGTCGTCATACCAAGCACGCTTGGTCCGGTTGCATCACACAGAGCAGCACATGAATACATGTCCCAACAACAACAACAACAACAACAACAACAACAACAACAACAACAACAACAACAACAACAACAACAACAACAACAACAACAACACTGCCACCCACCACCACCACCACCCACACCACCATCACCTCAATTACCACACCTTATCGAAGAGGTGGCCGGTGACCTTGACGAATGCGGTGGGCATGGTGTTGTGCGCGGTGTCCACGACAGCAGCGAGCGCCTCTCGTGCCACCTGCTCCTCAAAGGACTTCATCGCATCTGCTGCGCCAGCAAGAGCAGCCTGCACGAAACAGTAGTGGCGGTGGTGGTTATGGTTGGACAATCGTCGTGAGGGGGGATGGAGTAATAGCCCGTGAAGTGATGGGAGACAAGTGATGTGCAAAAGTTGGTGTACCAGGAGGCGTCCCTTGTTGCATGCGGATGGGATATTGCTTCAAACTCAGCGCGCGCACGCGCGTGTGTGTGTGTGTGTGTGTGTGTGTGTGTGTGTGTGTGTGTGTGTGTGTGTGTGTGTGTGTGTGTGTGTGTGTGTGTGTGTGTGTGTGTGTGTGTGAGCATGCCACCTTGAGTTCTGCCGTGGGTGCGGCCTCTGCCTGGCGCCGCAGATCAGCGCTGCTGGACTCCGACCCGTTTCGCGACGCCGTGATCAGCACCTCATCCATCTGTGCACACGCACGCACATGCACATGTTCACACGTGAGCTCGACGTAAGCAGGTGCGGTGTGATGGAGAAGCAAGCACACAAGTAACGACAAAGGTCACACAACCCCAAAACGCACACACACACACATGCGCACACAAACATGAACATGGCACATGCGCACACAAACATGAACACACATGAACACACACACACAAACAAACATGAACACGGCACATGCGCACACAAACATGAACACACATGAACACACACACAAACATACATGAACACGGCACATGCGCACACAAACACACAACAGCAACAGCCACAGCCGCAGCACCTGCTCGAGGGTGAAGGGTGTCGTCTCCATGGCGTCCTTCATGAGCCGCGTCACCACCTTGACCTGCTCGTCGGTGATGGGGAGGCGGAGGTGCTGCACTCGCTGGCGAAGTGCATTCCACCCCGTCAGGCGGTGCGCAATCTACACCGCGCCATTGGCCATCGATTGGTGATTGGTGGTGATGGTTGAGTGGTGGTGAGTACGCGTGGTGGCACGCTTAATGGCACGTGAGCAACAACAGCGAATGAGTGTGTAATGTGCAGTTGCACGGAAACAAACAAGACCACACGCGCACATGCCAGAGCGTGCTACCTTGATGTGTCTGTCAACACCAAAGTCTTGTGGATCAATGACTTCGTATGTACCGGGATCAGAGATGACAGCCTGAAGACAACACAAAGGGTACGGAAAACATGGTGTGGAGTGATGTGACGTTCGATCAAGGCGGGTGGGGCGAGGTGCAGCGGTGTTGTGTGGGGGGAGCGAGCGTGCGTGTCCACACGAACATACGTGCACACACGCAGTTGACTAACTTTGGAGTGCACGCCAGCCTTGTGGGTGAACGCTGCGGCGCCCGTGATGTAGTTGTTGAATGGAATTGTGACACGTGCGCAGCGTGCCACATACTGTTCCAGATTGCGCAACATAGTCAGGTTGTACCGCCCCTTCACGGCATCCTTGTCCAGCGTGTACATGCGCGCAAGGAACCCTGCACGTGGAGGTATGTATGATGTGTGAAAAAGGTGTGTGTGTGCGTGCATGTGTGTTGGCGAGGTCAGTGGACATGGGCTGTGCAGCCTGTACTGGAACAAGTGCCTGTTCACATGCACATGCACACGAATACACACACATGCAAACAAATACACACATGCAAACAAATACACACATACATGATACAAATACACACATACATGATACAAATACACACACATGATACAAATACACACACATGATACAAATACACACACCACACCACCACAAAGACGCGTGCGCACCTCCAAGAGGGGTGATGCCGTTTCGTTCGCCAATGCCGAGAACACACGTGTTGATGTGGGTGGCGCCCGCCTGAAGTGCAACCAGCGCGTTTGCAATACAGCAGCCCGTGTCGTCGTGGGTATGGAACTCAATACCTGTTAGGGCGGTGCACGGTGTGAAGCATGGTGTGACCTGGGCACATGCGGTGGAAACAGACACGACAGCCGTGTGACTGTCATGTTTCATTCATGCCACGAGGCGCAATTTCACGTCCGAACACGTGCATACCTGTGCTGGGCTTGAGGATGCTTCGCACAGCGCGCACGGTCTCATACACTTGGAACGGGTGGGCAACGCTGCAGTACAATGCGTGATGTTGTCTGGTTGGTGACACTACAAAAACACTGCGACAGGGCCAACCCCTTCAAGTTGCAGAGTGCACAAACCATGATGCAAGCAAGCCAGGACACACACGTGCAAGAGCACACGCACACGCACACACACAACAAAACGCGATGCCCTCACACGTGTATTTCACACACACCCACACACCCACACACACACACACACACACACACACACACACACACACACACACACACACACACACACACACACACACACACACACACACACACACACACACACACACACACACACACAAACGAATCGCCACTCATAGAGCACACAACAATTCCTACTCGCGCACCCCACGGTATCGGCAAGCCCGATCCTGTCCACCCCAAGCGCGTCCACCGCTGCGTATATGTCCAGCAGCTCGGACTTGTCGCTGCGGAATGTGTCTTCACAACTGAACCGCACCTCAAGCCCAGCATCCTGTACGAAGCTGTGGAACACACGCAGTGTGGGTGTGAGGGGTATGAGGTGTTGTGCATGTGCTGCTTTGGCGCAGGCACGAGGGGTGTGAACTAATAGCATGCACAAACGCAGTTCACACCACACACACACACCACACACACCACAATGCACCACACACACACACGCACACCACACACACACACACCACGACGAGCACCTGATGACTTGTCTCGCAGATTCGATGACAGCGTCCACGCCTTTGCCGTGGGAGTGTTTGCGAAGGGCTTCGCTGGTGGCCATGTACATGCTGACCCCGTCTGCGCCCGTCTCCACCGCTGCGCGAACATCGTCCATATGGCACCGTGTGTGCACCACGACCTTGGCCTTCAATCCCAAATCCTTGATCCTGCGGCAATCCTCTCTCGCCTATCAAGAAGAGTAGGTGGTGGTGGTGGTGGTGACATGCATGAACGAAGCTGCGCGCGTGCTTGTACATACACACACACGCACACACGCACGCACACATACACTCACACACGCACACGCACACGCACACTCACACCTGTGCGCTGGCCATGGGGTTGACGACCTCGATGTAATCCACGCCGAGCTTGTCGAGGGACTTGGCAATGTACACGCGGTCTGAGCCCGTAAAGTCTGCCGTGGAGAACTGCTCGCCCTCACGCAGCGTAGTGTCCACAATGTAGAACTTGGGGAAGCGCGTGTACACGGGAACATCCGCTTCTGCGCTGTTGTTGGCTGGAGCCACTGCCGCACTGGCCATTGTCCTCACAGTTGTCCTCGCACTTGCCGTCGCACTTGCAGTCGCAGTTGCTGCACCTGCAACCGAGCGCACTGATCGCGCCAGCATCCCCATCACCATCATCGCCATTGGCACTGGCCGCTTGTGCCGCTTGTGTTGTGGAGGCTTCGGAACAAAGTGGATGATGGGTTGGTGGGACAGTGTGCCACATGCCACACGCAGGGCGACATGTGCTCATGATGATGCTGTGCACATGGTTGTTTTTTCTTGGTTAGGCCGGCCAGTGTTTCATTGTTACAGTTACAACAAGAAGAGTTACACAACACAAGACAACAACGACACCCGTACCATCACCACCACACACATATGCACGCGCACAGCTTTTTGGGTGTTGTGGGTGTTGTGCAGTGGCACAACAACCAAAGCCAGCAAGAAGCAAGCGCACATCGTGTGACGGACGGAGGGAGAGTTGGTTCCTTGCAAAGGACCCAATGCACTTCGGTGCTCCGTTGAGGACTGATTCAAAACGCGTGCAGAATCCCAAACAACCGGTGTCACAATTTTCATGCTGTCGTTAATCGACGACGCCAATGCCGCGTTTCTCGCTGCACACAAACAAACTCGCTCCCACCGCTGCTTCCACACATCGACAAACCCTGTTCTGTCCCTCCACACACGCACACACACATCTCTCGCAGACACACACGCAGACGCACGCGCACAGACGCACATGCGCGATGGCATTCCAGTCACAGGCGGTGTTGGTGCAGGAGCCGGACTCGCAGGTGGTTTGGCACCTGCCAGCGCTGGTCATTCCGGAGAGCGTGCAGTTTCTTGGCGGTGGAACCTTTGGCAGGGTCGTTGGCGTAAACACGAGCAACGGCGGCCAGTTTGCCGTGAAGAAGTTCACCAACCCCTTCCAGGATGCCACCTTTGCGCTGCGCACGTACCGTGAGATTTGCATCCTGCGCCACCTCTCCCGCAACGGCTGTCCACACGTGCTCCAGTACATTGGCACCTACAGCCCACAACCGGAAGACGTCCCTTTGCAGGAGCTTTACGTCGTCACGGAAAAGTGTGACTCAGACCTCCGCACAGTGCTCAGACACAACAAGCTCACCGTCCCCCACATCCAGCTCATCACCTACCGAATCCTCTGTGGCCTTTACTTTATCCACAGCGCAGGCGTCATCCACAGGTGCAGAGGCGTGTGTGCATTTGTACGTGTGCATTTGTGTGTGTGTGGGTGTGCATTTGTGTGTGTGTGTGTGTGTGTGTGTGTGTGTGTGTATGTGGGTGGGTGTGTGTGTGTGTGGGTGTGGGTGTGTGGGTGTGTATGTGTGGATGGGTGTGGATGGGTGTGGATGGGTGTGGATGGGTGTGGATGGGTGTGGCTGTGTGGCTGTGGCTGTGTGGCTGTGGCTGTGAGTGTGGATAGGTGGGCCTGTGCGTGAGTTGCCTTGTTGGGGTGGGTGTCCCTTGTGCGTGCAAACGCGCATGTGCGCATGTGCGTGTGTGCATGTGCAACTGCCTTATGCTCACGTCATCGGGAAAACTTGCGCTCGCTGTAGAGATTTGAAACCCGAGAACGTGGCCATCTTTGAAGGTTGGTTGATCCCTTGCATTCATCCCACGTATTCATCCCATACATTCATCCCATATCCCCTCTCCCGATCACCACCCTTGCGCTTGCTTCCTTCGTCATCGCTCATCGTCAGCATCTGAACACCACGCCGTGCCCTTCACCATCACCACCCGAACTACTTCTCCCCGCCCCTTCTCTTGCCCCGGTTTCTCTCGTTTGCGTGCCGCCTTTGCTGTTCTCGCGCCACAGACTGTTCGGTTCGCATCATCGACATGGGGCTTTCCCGCGGCCGTAACGGCGGCAACGACACCCCATATGTGCAGACGCGCTTCTACCGCGCGCCAGAAGTGGTGGCCCTCTGTGAATACGACCAGAGGTGGGCGCAGGGGTGCTTGGCTGGTCCGGCTGGCTGTCGTTGCCTATGCTGTGTGTTTTTGTACCTGCTTCTCATTCCTCCCTTCGGCGGCGTTGTTGTGTCTGAATCTTCGCTTTGTGCTCGACAAGTTGTTGAAACTCCCCATCACATCACATCATATCAAACACACACACACACACATTCCGTTGCATTCCTTTCGCCACACACCTTACCCCCCCCCCTTCACTTTCTTTCTTTCTCCCTCCATCCTCCGTCCCTGGGCTGCCCAGCGCGGATGTGTGGTCGTTTGGGTGCATCCTGTGCGAGTGTTTCGGCAGCAACATCCCCTTTCCCGGCCGCAACACGCCCGAGCAGTTCTATGAGATCTTCCGCAAGATCGGCACACCCCCACAGTCGTTTCTGGATCACGTCCCCACAGACGCCGTCCGCACACACATCGCGTCCCTCGGTGCGTGGCTGTGTGTGTCTGTCTGTCTGTCTGTGTCTGTGTCTGTGTCTGTGTCTGTGTGTGTCTGTGTCTGTGTGTGTGTGTGTGTGTGTCTGTGCGCACTCTCGCTTTCCTCTCACTCTGCCGCTACCACTCGCCCCACCACCACGTTCCCCTCCCCCTTACCTCCACCCCACTCGGCGGCGGCCGCCCCACTGCAGGCCAACGGCCGCGGCAGGCGATACAGGAGTTTGTGCCGACGGCGACGCCAGAGGCCGCGGACCTGCTCGACAGCATCTTCGTCTACTGTACGTACGAACACACACACACACACACACACACACACACACACACACACACACACACCCAAATCGTTAGAAACGGTATTTCCTTACTGGCTGCGATCTTATTACCGACCTAGATCAACTTGGCTACGCCGCACGCTACAGACAAAGCCTAACGCAGTGTAACAGTGCTTCCAGGATACATCAATCACAGCATGCCCTGAGTGGGATCAACTGCTCGTTTCATAGACTTTTGTCACCTGCATAGATTGGGCAGCAACGTCCTTAATCGTTTTGACGTACGTGGCTGGCACGGACGCAATTTGGGGTAGACATAGATAGACAGTATCCACATCTGTCCTTCCTACCCAGTCTTTGATTCTCGGGCACGGAGTCCAGTCTCAAAATGAGCCCGTAAAACTGGCGTGGGCTCGTCGTAATTGCAAAACCCGATACCATTGCGTTGAGCAGCTAGACGAGTCATCCAGCAGTCAGAGGGAGCCGCTGGCGACACACGCTTCCGGGAGAGCAAGCGTAAGGTGTTTTACATGTGTGTCGTGTGTGTGTGTGTGTGTGTGTGTGTGTGTGTGTGTGTGTGTCTGTTTTCAAGGCCGCCGCCTCCCACGTCACCCATGCACACGCACACGTGCACTTTCACGTGCACTTGGCCGAGCATTGCCTCTTGCGTTACTTGCACCAGTCTGGGTCATTTATGTTACGACGCTTGTTGAGGACACTTGTACAAATTCATAGAAGGACAACAACAAGCTTGTGAAGCCATAACAACAAGCGCCTGCCAACGTCCATCACACACCACGTCCATTTCACCTCCCCATGCGCTTGACCAGCAAGCGCTCTCCCGACACACACACACACACACACACACACACACACACACACACACACACACACACACAACATCCGCTTGCACGTGGCTACGAGGCGGCTGCCTTTGTGGAATACGACTTATGGTGCTCCTGGCGCAGGTCCTCGATGTCCTTCTTGGCCATGAGGAGGTCTGCAATGCGCACGTGCTTCTTCTTGTCGCGCCGCACCAACATCATGATGGCCTCAAACGGCGTGATGCCGGCCCGGTCCGCCGTGCGGAACGCATACTGAATCTGCGTGCAGAGGGAGAAGTGTTGAGCGGGAGAGGGCGTGAACGGGCGAAGGTGGGCAATACATGACAGAGGGGGTCGGTGAGTGTGGGTCGGTGAATATGAGAGAGAGAGAGAGACGGAGAGACAGAAGGATGCACACACACACACACACACACACACACACACACACACACACACACACACACACAATAGAGATGCACCAACAGACACACACGCACACGCACGCAGACAGACAGATGGCGAATGTGCAAGTCTGTCGTTCTTTTCCCGCTCTCTGCCACTCTGTGTGCTCCTGCATGGGTTCAACCTCCAGGAGGCACAACCCGCACCGCCCAAAGACACGTGAACATGCAAAACAGGGCCACCATACCACGTCGTCGATGTAGGAGGTGACAATGTCCTCCATTAGGTCAACTGTCTGCTCGTATGGCTCCTTGGCATCGCCAAACCCAAACATCATGGAGATGACTGCCACGACAGTATCAACGACAGCAGCAATAACGATCACACCAGCAGCAACAAACAGTCACAACGATGATTGTGGTAATATGAGTGCACATTGCTGATAACAATGCGGGGTTTCATGCTGGGCCGTCAGACAGCAAACATGCGCAGAATCAAGGCACTGCCAGCTGGGGATATCGCAGCCACACATATGACCCCACGCAAAGCCCTCGTAGCTGCGTGTCTTACGGGCTGGTTGCAACAGGCGTTTGTTCTTGCGGATCATGGGCTTGCGCACGACGCGAACCTTCCGTTTCTTCTTCGGGCTCGTCATACTGTGTGGGATAGGCAACGGCATCCCCGTGCTAGCCATTGTGCTGGATGATGGAGCTGCTGCTGTAGCTGGCGTTGCTACTGCTGGCGCAGCTGTCGTCGTCGTCATCATTGGTGTAGTTGCCGTGGCTGGCGCAGTTGTTGTTGTGGTGCTAGCTGCACTGGTTGCCGGGGCTGTTGTCGAGGGCGCACTGCCTTCTGTTGCTGTGGCCATCGCCGCTTGCTGCTTAAACAAGTTCCCCAGCGAAGCCATCCTTCAAGAGTGCGCGTGTGATGTATGCGTGTGTGTGGGTGATGTGTGGGTGATGTGTGACACGATGCTTGTGATGTGTGGGTGATATGTGTGTGATGTGTGTGTGCTTTGTGATGTGAGATACGATGCTTGTGCAGCAGGTCAGCAAAGTCGCACTGTCGTCGCGTTCGCGGTGGTTGTGGAGGATTTGTGAATATTTTCGCTGAATCTTCCCCATCCCAAACTTGCTTCTCTGTGAAAACGACAGCACCTCCTTCTACCTCTCCTTCCCGTGTTCGTCTGCCTTGCTGTTCCAAGCAGCAACAGCCAGCATGGCAGACGTCAAGGCGGAGTATGTCAAGGCGCTGAACGAACTCTCCGACAGTTCAAAGGTGCGCTTGTAAACACACGTGGAACCAATACATGTGTTTGCTGTGGTGTGCTGGTTCTGACTCGTTCCTTTCATGTAAGGTGCACGTCTACCTCGGCCCTAGCTCATGCTCACTCACTACTACACCCATGCACACACACACACACACACACCCGCTCACTCAAACGCACACACACACTCTCATGCCCTCACTCATGCACACCACCATCCAGCCCGTGATCAACTTCTTGACCATGTTGGCTCAGGACAACATCAACCATGCAGACATCATCGTGGCAGCCATTGTAGAGCGACTCAGGGTACTCCCATGCTGCACTCGACAGAGGCATTGCTCCAATGCGTTTCCTTGCGTCCCCTTACCGCGTTTCCGCCAAGCCTCTAGAGAGACAGAAGCACCTTTGCTCCCTCAAGCTGCCGATGGCCACTACCCCGCCACCAAGCCGGCTTCTCACACAGCACGCGCTGCACTTGTGTGCTTGCTTGCCTGCTTGCAGCTCAATCCGGGCAACAACATTCACTATCTGTACTTGGTTGACTCCATTGTGAAGAATGTTGGCGGTAAATACACTCTGAGCTTCGAACAATGGCTGCCACAGCTCGTGAAATACGTGATGGGCCAGGTGGGTCGCCACCGTAGTGGTGGATCGTGGAGAAAGTGTTCATGTTACACAACAATTGGACGCACTGTGTGTGTGTGTGTGTGTGTGTGTGTGTGTGTGTGTGTGTGGCGCGCGCTGTCGTGAATTGTGTGCTGTGTGGTGCAATTGGGCGCCTTGTCCATCGTCACTGCCACCACCACCACCACCACCACCATCATCATCATCATCATCATCATCATCATCATCATCATCATCATCATCATCGTCATCACCATCACCATCACCATCACCATCACCATCATCATCATCATCGTCGCATGTGCACGCAGGGAAACGAAGGGGTGCGGAAGCGCGTGATCCGTACACGCGGGACGTGGACCGGCATCTTCAAACCAGGCGTGCTCAAGAAGATTGACGAATACATCGCTACGGTTCGTCCTTATCTACACACTCACTACACACACACACTCACACACACACACGCGCGCGCGCACATACACACGCACATGCACAACGTTCCACTTGCTCCCCCGCCACTGCTGATACATCTGTCCATCGATTGGTCGGGTCCATCAACAGCTGTCCGGCGCTCGGGCTGGTGCACCTGCATTGTCGTCCTCGCAGCAAGCTGGCAAGCCAACACAGGCTGTACCACCACCAGCGCGTGCTGCCCCGACGTCCTCTGCACCACCACCATCATCACCATCATCATCATCATCATCAGCAGCAGCAGCAGCAGCATCGTCGTCATCATCAGCGTGGCGACCACCATCGCAACCCGCCCCATATGGTCGTGATCCCCGCACGGCCCACCACCACCACCACCACCACCATCGCCCGCTTCCGCCGCCATCAACCGCAGTGCCGCCGCCAGCCCGCCCACCCGCAGCACCCGTCACTGCATATGGGCGAGGTGCTGGTCGAGGTGCTGGTCGAGGTGCTGGTCGAGGTGTGTACCCACCACACCGCGGCGGGCGCCATGCTCCCTGGGACTCCCGCTACCCGCAGCACTCACAGCACGTGCAGCCAGCACCGCGACCACCGCGGCCACGAGCACCACCTGCGCCCGTTCGCCCGTCTGCCGCAGCAGGTGCGCGACGACACACAAGCGACGCGGCGATCGTGGCTGCGCTGGAGAAGGGGGAGGCAGCCCTGCGGTCGGGCCAGCTGCCGCCAGCACGCAGACAGGAGCTGGAGAAGGTGGTGGCAGACCTGAGGAAGGAGGTGGGTTACACAATGTCAAGAAGCGGGAGGGGAGAGATGCGGTGCGTGTGCATATGTGTGTTTGTCCATTCACACCTGTGGCCTCTTTGTGCGTGCGTGTGCATGTATGTGCGTGTGTGTGCGTGTGTGCGTACGTTTGTGCATATGTGTGTCTGTACATGCACACCTGTGGTCTCTTTGTGCGTGCGTGCGTGTGTGTGTGTGTGCATGTGTGTGCGTGTATGTGTGTGTGACATGCTTCACTCATAATGCCTGTCTTTTCTTCACGCCAACAGCTTGAGGGCCGGTCTCGCCCTGCACCGCACGTGCGCCGTCCACGTGAGATACAATGGATGGGGAGAGAGCGGATGCATATGATATGTGTGTGTGTTTCGTAGCTTGTTGGATTGCACCCGTTGATGGTTGACTGTGTGGCTCTCTAGTGCTCACGTAGCTCACCAACGTCCAATTCACCCCCTCCCCCTTCCTTCATATCATCTGCTACAGCTGCTCCCACTGCACACAGCATTCCGCAACGCGTAAGAACGACAGTGTGTGTGTGTGTGTGTGTGTGTGTGTGTACTTGTTCAGTTCATCGTTTCATCATGTCATCGTTTGTGTCCGTGCGTTGGGGTCGGCCTTGCGTGGTGTTGTGTCTCTGCTCGGCCTCCAATTTACGCCTCTGCGCGCGCGTGTGTGTGTGCAACGGCTGCTGCAGCCTCCCCACCCTGCTCGCCCACCACCACTCGATCGCTCCCTCGCACAGCCGCACGCGCACACACCAACCAGACAGCAGGTGGGCACAGACCTGTGGAGCGAGGAAGGGAAGGAGGGTAGGAGGGCAACACACGCACGCGTGGGTGACACCACGTGCCACACTTTATCGAACACTCGCACTCACTCACTCACTCGCACTCACACACACACACACACTCACACACACACACACACACACACACACTCTCTCTCTCTCTCTCTCTCTCTCTCTCTCTCTCTCTCTCTCTCTCTCTCTCTCTCTCTCTCTCTCTCTCTCACGCACCTGACGACACACGATGATATTCTCGCACCGCCACGGCCGCCACCACTACGGTGCGCAGTACGGGTCGCGGGCAGCGCATGAGCCGCTGACGCCGCGTACGCTGATGCAGCAGGTGCAGCAGGCCGGCGTGTTCGACTCGCTGCTGCAGGACGTGGCAGACAGTGCAACGCCGACGCAACAGGAGCAGCAGCAGCAACCGCAGCAGGGCAAGGGAAAGGGGAAGGTAGATGGGGTGAAGGTGGATGCTGGACCCGATTTGACCAACATTGCCATTGTTGAGCTCACTGATCTCTCCATCAAAGAGTGAGTATCACGTGCTTAGGGGAGGTGTGTGTGTGTGTATGTGTTGCGTTGTGTGGATGATTGCTTTCGTGTGTCCTTTTCCATTGCACCTGTTGCAGCTGTCGCGCGTCATAGTCGGCACTGATGATGTGCACACTTACACACACGCGCGCGCGCGCACGCACTCACACACACACACACACGCACACGCACGCGATTGTTGCTGTTTGCAAACTGGGTGGTGGTTTTTTTTTTTGGCATTATTGCAGGACAAAGGAGGATGCGTACATCACGCTCATGTATGAGGCGCAACCAACGCAGTGCAAGCAGTGCGGACTCAGGTGCGAATTATCTTCGCTGTTGTTGGTCTGATTGGTCCTTTTTGTGCTTTGGCGATTTCACCTTTATGGTTTGTGTGACAACTCAGCGAAATGTGCGTGCGCGTGTGTGTGTGTGTGTGTGTGTGTTGACAGGTTCCCGGACAACGCGAGTGAAGAGTTTAAACTTCATTATGACTGGCACTTCCGAAAGAACCAAGTTCGCAACTTGCCTGTCCGCCCGTCTGTCTGTGCTGTGCCCTCTGTAGGCATCTATTTTTCCTCACGCCCCCTATATCTATGTGTGCCCGTGTGTTGGGCACGCTGTCCCTGCAATTCTGCCCGCCCCACCCCCTCACCACCACCACTCCGACCATAAACTCCTCCCCAACCCCTCACTTCCCACTTCCTCCTGATGTGCGCCAACAGGAGCGGCAACAGGCGGCGGTCGTGTCGCGCGGATGGTATCTCTCCGAGACCGACTGGGTCAAATACGCAGGGTCAAAGCTTGACACTATGCCGTGAGTGCACAACACAGTGAGCAATGGAGGATGGATGAGGTGGTGACGTGTGCTAGCCGTTGCCTTTGTATTGTCTTTGCCTCCGCTTTTGCTTGGACAGGTGTACCCTGGTTGTGCTCTGGCCTTGCGTTATTTCTTTGATGCACACGGTCATCTTCCTCTCTCTTGTGTGTGATTTGCGTGTCCGACACGGCATCTTGCTGACCCCCGTGCCCTGGTCCTGACCTGTCTGCATTGTATTGTGTCATGCCACTCTGCTGGGTCATGTTGTGCTGTGCCGCCTTGAACGACAGTGAGCCGGAGACACAGGAGCAGAAGAAAGCGGAGGAGGAGCG
Organism: Salpingoeca rosetta; assembly: GCF_000188695.1. Classification (NCBI taxonomy): domain Eukaryota; class Choanoflagellata; order Craspedida; family Salpingoecidae; genus Salpingoeca; species Salpingoeca rosetta. The sequence continues at coordinate 1,775,882 of NW_004754927.1, read as the reverse complement.
AGCCCGCACTATTCTGGTTCGTGCGCATGTGTACACGTTTGCTCCGCGCTGTCAGAGTTCACTCGTTATACTTTGCATTTCTTTGCCTTTTGCTCTGTGTCTCGCCGTATGTTCTCAACCCCAATCGCCACCCTCATCTTTATGTCACCGCCGCTCGAACATCATCACATACACCGCATGACACCACCACATGAACACACAACACCACATCATCTTCATCACGGCGGACGGACAGGGGACGCAGCGCGTGAAGGCAAAGGACGACCAGCGGTGCAAGATCTGCCGTGAGAAGTTTGGCACATACTACGACGACGAAGAGGGTGCGGCGCTTGTGCGTAGACTTGATTGTGTGTGTGTGTGTGTGTGTGTGTGTGTCTCTGTGTGACTGCTGTGTTGCCGTTGATTGATTGTGTGTGTGTTTGTGTGTTTGTGTGTGTGTGTGTGCGGCTGCTTGTGTTGTTGTGTTTACCACCCCGTGAGCCTCTCACCATTTCGTGCTGCCTTCTGTTTGTGACACCGACAGAGGAGTGGCTGTTGCAGGACGCCATCGAGACCGACGAAGGGCTGTTCCACATCTCGTGTTACGAGGTTGCAAGCCGCGTAAGTTGTGCCACATGGCGGATATCGATATTGTTCTGGACAAGCAAGCACGTTCACGCACTCCTCCTTGAACACACACACGCACACACACACACACTCACGCACACACACACACACTCACGCACACACACTCACGCACACACACACACACACACACTCTCTCTCTCTCTCTCTCTCTCTCTCTCTCTCTCTCTCTCTCTCCCTCTGTCTCTCTCACGCGCGCACGCACGCTCGCACATACACACATTCACACACACCTTCTCACTCACTCACGCACACACACACGCCTTCTCACTCACTCACTCACTCACTCACTCACTCACTCACTCACTCGCACACTCACTCTCTCTCTCTCTCTCGCACACACACGCACACACGCTCTCCCACCCCCCGTGCACGACAGCCTGAGTTGCAGTCCTCCCGCACGTCTTCAACAGTGTTCTCGCCAACAGCGACGCGAACAGCGAGCCAGTCCGAGGACCAACTCGGCAGTGGCGGTGGTGATGGTGATGATGGTGATGCAGGTCGTGATGATGGTGGTGGTGATGGTGGCCCGCCCACGAAGAAGGCGCACCGCGAATAAAGCAACGTGATAATTGACGCATTTTTGGGTGTTGGTTGAAACATTGGCAAAACTCGCTCGTTGTTGTAATGTGATTGATTCAAGTCCGTAGATGCTTGTTGTGGCGTGGGAGTTGTGCATGTGTGCGTATTTCGCGACCTTCGCTTCAGGCACGTCAGTAAACACGATGTTGAAGCTTGTGCTGGCAATAGATTACGACATGAGAGAAGCGTGCTGAGTGTTCGCTGGACACATACACGGACCCACAACAACCCAAATAAATAACAAATAATAATAAATAATAAATAAAGCAAGTAGCAGACACCCCCTGACCTTTCTGTTGCGCGCATTTGAGGACACCCCCAGTCAACTTGAACTTCATCAACGCAGAGAAAAAGATTATTGCCTATCGCTGAGAACAACACAGTATCATTGTCTTTCGAGTACCCAGGTGCACTGATATTGCCGCATCACACATCAAACGCACCAGCCCTCACAACACCCAACGTTTCGCCTGCATTGGCCAATCTGTTCTGTCTTGAACCAAAACTTCAACGCCGGGAACGTGTCATGACGACGCTGTTTTATGCTTTGATGACACACA
>NW_004754927.1:1764116-1771616 GCF_000188695.1 Salpingoeca rosetta | reverse complement strand
GAGTCAACGACAGTGTACAGCCATTTCATCTCCAGTCCATTCGTGTCAAATGCAACACACCCATACCGGTGTGATGGGTTGTCATCGCGCAGGCGTACCCCCCACGCCTTTCTGCTTGCGCTATCCGAAGGATAGCCATGCTTGCTCCAAAAGGCATCCAGGTCCGCGCGTGATGCAATCTGCTCCTCGTTGCAAAAGCGCCGCCAATACAGCGGCATCGTCTTCGCCACAGCGCGTCGAATGGCGCGCTTGTCCTGCACGATCCAGCACAGCAGGCGCAGCGAACGGGGATTGAATGTGTGATGCGTGTGGGGTGCGTGTGTGATGTATGCAACCATGAGGAAAGGAAGCAGCACACGCATGTGAAACAAGGGAACACGCGCACAATGCATGCACATTTATGGACAAGAGCACACGCGCACAGGGCCAGTGTCGTGAGCACTTTGATGTTATTCTTTTCTTCTCCTTCTCCTTCTCATTTATGCACATCCCAAGCACAGGGTCCTGTGCGTGCAGCATCATGCGCGTGGATGGGTTCAATGGCTGCAATGCCACGCCATTACCTTTGTTCGAAGCGGTGTTGTTGATGATGATGGTGGCGATGATGATGATGGTGGCGATGATAATGATGGTGGCGATGATAATGATGATGAAGTGGCTTGCAGTTGATCGGCGTTAACATCAACAACAGCAACGACACCACCGCAGCCATCCTGAAAGAAAGGGCACGGGGGAGGTAGTGCGTAAACATGTGAGCGTGACTGCGTGTCACTTTTGTGCACACCAGTGTCAATATGAACAGAGGTCAGGCATCTGATTATGCAACGCACACACCGAGCTTTGGCAGGCACGTTTGCTGAAGCCCAACACAGTCTGGCCACAGAATCAACACACAGTACATACAGCCATCATTTCCCAGCAAGCCAAATGCGCCACAAATGCACCACAACCCCAAGTCACGACTGCGTCACAACTGCAACGCAACACCATGTCACTGCCCACCTTGTCCCAGGGCGCGCCGACAACTTGCGGGCCGACGTGTTGGTACCACTGGTGGTGATGGCGGTGTGAATTGAACGTCATGGAACATCGTACCAATTGCGTGCATGGAGACGTGTTGGCAGGGAGCATCAGCATCACCCGCACGAACCAACACGCAGCAAATCTGTTGCACTGCCTGGCCACACTGCAGGCCCCTCTCTCTTTCTCACTCTTTCACGCGCACACTTGAAGTCTCGCACGACCACACACACACACACACACACACACACACACACACACACACACACACACACACACACACACACACACACACACACACACCATGACTCGCTCACACACACACACACACACACACCATGACTCGCTCACACTCGCAGGCACACACACATCACACAGAGTCGCTCAAGTTCAGGTTCGCAAGCATCAGCGCGTTCAAGACCGAGTGTACGCACGGAAGCAAGTCTGCCTGCTGAGTAGATCAGCAAGCCCTCGTCGCCACGCTTGTGTGTGTTGACGCCAAACACAGCCGTTAGCGGGCCAAACCCGGGGGCAAACGCACAAGCAACCTCAACGGGGCTGTGCATGTATATGATTTGTGTTTGTGTGCGTGTGTGTGCGTGTGTGTGTTGTGTTGTGTTGTGTTTTGTGTGTTGCATTTGTGGATTCCATGATTGTGTCGGCGACAACGGCGTACCGTGCCCAAGCATGCATGGGAAGACAATGAGTGACTCTGTGTTTGTACACGAGGGAGCAAGCGGGATGGGTCACACCACACCAAGCACATGTCACACGAAACGGATGAACGATCTTGCAAGCACTGACCGATACAGGTGAGCCCATGGCAGGCGCGGCTGTACGCGCGTTCCGTTGATGTGCATCTGAATTCGCGGACACATGTACAGCATCTCAAGCCTACGACGCAGCGAGCGCTGTGTGTGCGTGTGGTGTGTGTGTGTGTGTGTGTGTGTGTGTGTGTGTGTGCGTGTGTGTGTGTGTGCGTGCGTGTGTGGTGTGTGTGTGTGTGATGTGAATTCGTCGTGCACGCGTGAAAAAGAGGTAAAAGCAGCGCAATTGAAACACGTGTGCGCGCATCAGGGCTTGTGACGGGTGGCGAGTGGAAGGTGATGGGACGGGGCATGTAGTGGTGCGACAGCATGCTGCATGTATGGTGAAGGCATCCAGAATCCAATGTCGTTTCGAGGCACGAATGATTGCATGTGCACGCTCACTGCGCCCCTACCTTGGCATCTCCTTGGTCTGGCGAAGTGGCGGCTGCAAGAAGAATGTCGCGGTGGGTCCTCGTGAAGGTTGGCTGTTGTGGTGTCCCGCACGATGTCGTCGTGTTCATGCCAAACACGCACACCATCGTGCCCTCATCTGCGGATTTGTTCGTGCATGTGTGTGAAGTGAGTGCGTCCGTCACAGTGTGCAAGATGCAGCATAAATTATTGACGATAGACACAATTGACAACAAGTGCGCAAGCAATACACCCTCACACACATAAAAGCATACATCCACGCAGGGTACAGTGACGCTAACGAATCAACCGACAAACGAGACAGACGCCATCAAACACACACACACACACACACGCACACGCATACGCACACACACACACACACACACAGAGCAATGCCACATGCCGATACACTAGACAGCCGCGCACCAGCAGCACGTGCAAGGTGACTACATCACCTGGGATGCGGGCAAACTGGTGCATGAGGGCGGAGACGGTGGTGAAGGGGGAGGAGGTGAGGATGGCGTGGCGGTGGATGGCAGCATCGCCCTTGGCGTCCACAACAACGGGTGCATCTGTCGAGGAATACACAAGCAGCCGCAAGTCGTGTGAGCGGGAAATGGAGCCACACATGTGGTCAGAAGAGCTTGAACAAGAAGATCGCGGCAGTTGTCTGATAGAATTGGAATTGGAAGCGAAATTGGTCTTGTTTGTCATCTCATCTGATTGTCAGCAAGACTCGAATGCATTAATGCAGACGTGAACAAAGCCAGACAGGCAGGCACACAGAAGGACAGGCACAACCATTCAGGCAGACGAACATACACAGACGCGCACAGCAACAGGCAAGCATATGGGCAGACAACTGATATCAACACGAACATAATCAGAGCACGACCATATGCATTGGCTTGGGTTGTGGTACACATCCGTGTTCACTCACCATCAACGATGTGCCAGGTGAGCTGGGCGAAGGGCATTGCACACCCTCGCTGTCAACACAACAAGTAATGCAATGTGTGTGTGTGCGTGAGAAGGAGGGGGACACGAGTGCGACGCGTGTTGGCGAGGATCAAGAACAGAAAGCGTCACAGAATGCTGTACTGCAACGTAGTACTCACACAGGTGCAATGTGGTACTCTCACACGCACGTCAATACCCACAACCACAGAAACATGACTGCGTTACACCATACCACACATCCATATTCAATTGTTGCACATGAAAAACATGACAAAAGACACAAGCGAGCAAGCTATCTGTGTGTGCATCACATGTGTGTGAGAGGTGCGTGTGTGTGAGTTGCGTGTGTATGTGTATGTGTATGTGCATGTGTGTGTGTGTGCGAGTGTCCTGCACAATACCACGTGCTCAAGGTCAAAGGCTGCAAGAAGCTTGAAGGAGATCATGGCGGCCGTCAGATGCACGCGGTCTTGGCGGGAAAATATCATCACTCCATCACCGATGGCCATTGCGCTGCTGAGAAGCCGTCGCACAAACGGGTCCGTGGCTTCACGTGCACACACATCCACACACACGCATATCCACACACACACACACACACACACACACACACGCACACACACACACACACACACACACACACACACACACACACAAGCAATGGCAGTGCATTGGTGCGGGTTGGTGATGGGTGAATCTCAGGGCGTGGGAGAATCAGAATGCAGACGACCACAGTAGAACCAACAGATTCGCGAGGGTTTGGCCCACGCTTGTGCACATTTGAACTCATATATTGCATGTTCATCCCCGCCCCCCCCAAAACACACAGTCGCGCACACGAGTAAACGCGCACTTCCACGTGGCAAGTAGATAAGAGTACAAAAGCATTACAAAGAGAAGAACTGGTCTCGGCTTTTGTGAACGGTCAAGCGCACCTTGTTGAAGCATGGTCGTGACTTCTGCTGGCGGTATTCCCGGCCCGTTGTCTGCGATGAGAAGAAAGCGGGGCACCCGCTTCCCAGCTGCACGTCCTGCAGGCGTCCATGCCTTGGTCTCCTCTTCTTGGGACGAAGAAAGAAACAGGCATGGAACACGGAACGTGACTGTATGCATTGGTTACACACGTACATGTTCAAAGCAGCATAAAGCCAAGACAATGTGCGGCGGCGGTTGCACGACATGACACCAAATGCCGTTATACGTACCACACACACACACACACACACACACACACTACACACACACACACACACGCACGCACACATACTCGCACGCACACATACTCCACACACACACATACACACACACACACACACACGCACGCACACTCACACACACACACACACACACACACACACACACACACACGCACACACACACACACACACACACACACACACTCACAAACACACGCGCACGCAGAGCGACCTCACCGAGAACAACGTTCACCATCGGAGCCTTGCGTTCCCTGAGAGGCCCAGTGTCACAAATGAATCGGCATCACAGCAAAACATTGGGTGGGAACATTTGTGTCAGTGAACGTGCAAGCAGATGCAAGTGGCGGCACATGTGGCTTTTGCAGACCGCGACAACACATTGAGCAAGTGCACTTGCACTTGACACTGTCTTGAGACTATGCGTGTATTCGTTTCGAGGACAGCCACCTCAACGCCACAAATCTTACACAGCATTGTCGATGAGCATACACAAGGCCTCCAATGGGTCGTGCTGGCTCCCGTGTTCCCTTTGCCGTGAAGCAGCAAGCATGAAAAAGGCGGCGGGGTAGTGGATACCGGTGAGCACAGCACAGTGGGCGCCAAACAGCAGCAACAACAACTACGCAAGCTGTGTGCCAGGCAAGCACGAAGGTGTTGGAGTGTGCACGAATGCTTTTGTGTGTGTGTATGTGTGTGTCTGTGTTGGTGGGGTGGCTCGCACCTCCATTTGGAGAGTGTGGATATTCTTTGACCGGATGGATGCAACCGAGCAACGGCAACTCTGCCATGCTCCTGTGCCGCAGCAGCTCTCACGCTGTTGTGCATCGTTCTGCTCTCGGTGATTGTTGGCGATTAGTCAATAATATACATAATTTTCGACAACACGGTGGTCCTTCCACCAGCCAGATGCAGCGTGCGCAGCGGCGTGGTGGTGGTGGTGGACGTGGTGGTGTTGTTGGACGTGGTGGAGGACGTGGCTCACGTGGGAAGCAAGGTTCAACGCCGGAGTTGGAGCTACTACATCACGCAGCACACCAAGGTTTGTGTTCAACCCACATCCTTTGTTGTGAGATGAGGTGAAGTTCCTCAACTGCTCGCACCTATGTGCACCTTGCACACCCTCAACGCGCCAAACACACCTACACACACCCTCAACACACACCCTCAACAAACACACGCACACACGCACACTCACACACCCTCAACACACCTGCAGATGAGGCGTGGCTTCAAACAGCAAGAGATCAGTTGCCTGGAGCGCTTGAGCTGTGTCAATCTTCGACGATGGGCAATGGTGTGATTGCGAATCCAGAAGGGCCTGGCATTCGGGATGGTGACCTCATCATGTCAGAGACCGTGGATTGCTTCGTCATCTGTCAAGACTCCTACGACGTTCGATGCCATGGCTGCCTCGCTGCAAACGTCGACTTGGTGCCATGCGACTGCGAGTGGGCGCACTTCTGTCACACCTGCGACAGCAACCGAGACGCTGTTCACACGCAAATGGAGTGTCGCGTGTTTCAACAGCCCGAGTTCGAAGACCTGCCCGAGCCCACGCAGGAATACGTTCGCCTTGCGCTTCGCATCTGGTACAAGGACGGCGTGCGAGACCGCATCCAGCGCGCGCTCTGCCGCTCTGCTCACTGCAACTCCTGGCCGCAGTGGCAGCTAATCCGCAGCGCAGCAGACTTTGTCGCGGTATCGTTGCTTGTTCGTGTGTGTGTGTGTGTGTGCGTGTGCGTGTGTGCGTGTGGAAGAGTAGGAGCGCTTATTTGGGCTTGTTTGCTGATGCTGTGTGCTCATGTTGGTGTTGTCTTGTGTAAATGCAAGTTTGTGTCGTGTGAGTGTATGTTCACGTGCGAACTGCCAACGCACCAATTTCGAGCCTGCCCTTTTCACCTCTTTCTTTCCTGCTGGCATCGCTCACATGTACATGTGTGCACATGTGTACGTGTACGTGTGTGTGTGCGTGTGTGTGTGTACGTGTGTGTGTACGTGTGTGTACGTGTGTGTGTGTGCGTGCGTGCGTGCGAATGTGGTTGTGTTGCAGGGCGTGGATGCATCAGTGGACCGGCTGGTGGTGGTGGACTGTCTCCTTCGTGCGGCCGCCAACTGCATTTGCATCATGAACGACATCAGAGATGAGGTAGGGACAGCACATTCACATGCAGAATGTACACGTTTGTAACCACACACGCACGAGCACACACGCACACACACAAGTGCCTGCAGATCCTACACTTTACGCCCAGCACATGAAGGACCTCTCTGTGTTGCATGTCTTCCACAACTGCAACAGCCTTTTTGACGCAACGCGTGTGTTCACAAGGCAGCGCCGATGTTGTTGTTGTTGTTGTTGTTGTTGTTGTTGTTGTTGTTGTTGTTGTTGTTGTTGTTGTTGTTGTTGTTGTTGTTGTTGTTGTTGTTGTTGTTGTTGTTGTTGTTGTTGTTGTTGTTGTTGTTGTTGTTGTTGTTGTTGTTGTTGTTGTTGTTGTTGTTGTTGTTGTTGTTGTTGTTGTTGTTGTTGTTGTTGTTGTTGTTGTTGTTGTTGTTGTTGTTGTTGTTGTTGTTGTTGTTGTTGTTGTTGTTGTTGTTGTTGTTGTTGTTGTTGTTGTTGTTGTTGTTGTTGTTGTTGTTGTTGTTGTTGTTCGTCGTCGTCGTCGTCGTCGTCGTTGTTGTTGTTGTTGTTGTTGTTGTTGTTGTTGTTGTTGTTGTTGTTGTTGTTGTTGTTGTTGTTGTTGTTGTTGTTGTTGTTGTTGTTGTTGTTGTTGTTGTTGTTGTTGTTGTTGTTGTTGTTGTTGTTGGTGTTGTAGTCAAATGTTGTTGTTACCTCCACGTCACAGATGAAAAACTGCCGGAAAAAAACGCGCAGTTCCGCCTGACAGTAAAAACGGTGCGAGTGGGAGTTACGGGGATGAGTTAGAATGCAACAAACGCGCTCACAGCCACACGCATATCACGCAGCACACCAGCGGAAAAAAGATGAAGAGCGATAAAAGCAATAAATAAAGAACGCACGGTGCGCGCGCACCAAAAACACCTGCATCTCATGGCAGCTTCAACATCCTCACTGGTCGAAG
>NW_004754927.1:1712830-1763439 GCF_000188695.1 Salpingoeca rosetta | reverse complement strand
CTCACAGATTGCCACAGTTATTGCGACAAGACACGTGCATCTGTGCAATCACAGCTGCGACCCACCGCGTGTCTCGATTACTACAACACGGCTGGATGAACATGATGGGATCGAGGGTCAGCCCGTTCGCTTGCATCTCCGTGCGCTCAAGAATGGTGCGTTGTAGCTCAAACACCACTTGCCTTGCACGCTTCACACCCTCATTTGTCATATTGTACGTGAGCACATGCTTGCTGCCAAGCGGTTTGCAAGTTTACCTCTCCCTGTGAAGTCATCACATGATCTCATCTGACTGACAAGTTCTTGCCCGTTTCCATCACGCTCTGTGCAGTCAAGCCTGGTGAACAGATTTTCATCACATACACGCGCTGTTGCGACAATGTCAACGCCCGCCAGGCTCACCTCACCCAAACTATCGGGTGTGTGTGTGCATGTGTGTGTGTGCATGTGTGTGTGTGCATGTGTGTGTTTGTGTGTGTGTGCATATGTGTGTGCATGTATCAGCTCTTCTCGCTTGCCTACTGTATGTGTGTGTGCATATGTGTGTGCATGTATCAGCTCTTCTCGCTTGCCTACTGTATGTGTGTGTGCATATGTGTGTGCATGTATCAGCTCTTCTCGCTTGCCTACTGTATGTGTGTGTGCATATGTGTGTGCATGTATCAGCTCTTCTCGCTTGCCTACTGTATGTGTGTGTGCATATGTGTGTGCATGTATCAGCTCTTCTCGCTTGCCTACTGTGTGTGTGTGTGCATATGTGTGTGCATGTATCAGCTCTTCTCGCTTGCCTACTGTGTGTGTGTGTGTGTGTGGACGATCCTCTGCATGACAACACATGCTCGCACACTTGCGCATGTGCCCTCACCCTCCCCAAATGCATGGTGGGTTCAGGTTTGTGTGTCGCTGTACCCGCTGCTCATCCGAGATGAACACAAAGCGAGGAGGAAGGCCACCAGCCAGCCGCGGCACAGCTCAAACCACCGCCCAGGATGGCGGTGACAACAACGATAACAGCAACATCGATGATGATGGGCATGAAGGTGACGCATCATTTGAAGATCGGTTGTGTCCGTTACCAGAGTGCTCGTTGACTTACGCCTTTCATGACGATGATGGCGATGACAAACGTGTTGCGACGAGGAAGTGCGTGTTGTGTGGACACGTATCATAGGAGGACACCGATCCACCCACGCGCACGCACGCTGAAGTGTGTGTTGTTGGGCTGACAACAGCAGCTGCGCAACTAATATCGTCACACATGCACACCCAGCTCCACTCACGCATACGTATGCATGTGTGTTTTGTTTTTGTGTGTCGCCAACTCGCACCCCCCCCACACGCTGGCCGTTTTGAGTTTGCTGACAGCTATATCGGATGCACTTGTATGTATCTTTTTGCATATCTTTGCTTTGTTCACACTGTGTGAACACGAATGAAGTTAACAGCCAAACGTCAACAACACCAATGAAGAAAAAAAAAAAACCACACACACACACAGAGAACTAACATTGTCAGAGGAACGAGCCCATAGCTTGCTGAGGAAAAAGACGGCCAAACACAAACAGCAAACAGCAGACACTGGCACACACAGATACACATGCAAAGGTCAGCAGTCGAGGGTCAACACACGCATTCTCACACACATACACACACATTTGCATGCATTCACACGTCACTGCTGCTGGTCCACGTCGATTGGGACGTCCGTGAGCAGCGCATCCACCTGCTTGCCAATGACGGCGTTGTCGCCAAACGTGCTGCGCGCAGCAGCGAGTGCGTTCGTGGTGCGGCTGGTGCCAAGCCGGATCTTGTTGCTGTCGTTGAGCGCCAGGTTGCCCAGGGCGCCGCAGGCCGCCTCCTGCACAGCCTCGTTGCGCGGGTGGGCCAGCATGGCGTCCACAATCTCGCCAATCCCGCCGCTGAGCCCCAGCTCCTGCTGGTTTTCGGGCTCCACCGCCATGTTCCACAGCGCCCGGCACCCGTGCTCCTGCACAGCGGCTGTGGCGCGATGGCCGCGCATCGTCTCCATAATCAATGGCAGGCCCTTGACCCGCGCAATCCTGCGGCGGCAGCTCCGGCTCACGGCCAGGTTGCACAGCGCACCGCACGCTTGCTCCGCAACGCCGGCGTGCTGCTGGTGCTGCACAAGCGCTGCCACCACATCGCCAACCACCGCCTTGCCTGCAAGCTCATCTGTGGCGTGGAGGGCAAGGTTGCGCACAACACCGCACGCGCTTGCCTGCACCCCGGAGTGTGTCGGGTGTGTCTCCATGGCCCTGAGCACGAGGTCAAGCACCTCGCTGCGCGGCAGGCCGTCTGCATCGCGCAGCACGGCCAGGCCTTGCTCCTGCACGCTGCTGTCCTGCGGGTGGCGCTCCAGCAGCCGAAGCACGGCCGGCAGAATCGCCTCCTTGAACAGCGGGTGCTGCACGCACCGCTTGTCTGCACACAGCGCAGCGAGTGCGCGCAGGCTCGTGTGCGTGGCGTGGGACACGCCAGCACCTGCGCCGCCAGCACCAGGACCACCACGAGCGCCAGCACGCGGGTGGTGCTCGCGCTGCAGCAGCATGTCGCACAGGATACGCAGGCCGCCTGCCTGCATGACGGCGGTGGGGCGGCCGTGCTCGGCAATGGCCAACAGCAGCTGCGATGCAGTGGCGCGGCGGGCGCGGTCCTTGAGGTGCTGCTGCAGCGTGGCCAGCAGGGCAGGCAGCGCGCGGTGCGTGGACACGGCGTGGACAGCGGCCTGCGTCTTGCACAGGAGCAGCAGCAGCGCCACGGCATTGGCCTGGATGGCAGAGTCCTTGTCTGCGCTCTGCAGCGCGTGCATGGCGGCGTTGACGGCCTCAAAGTTCTTGAGCGACAGCAGCGTCTCCTCAACAGATGTCAGCGGCGGCGGCGTGCCGGGGGCACTTGATGCTGCGCTCGTATCTGCACTTGCGCCTGCACTCGTTGAAGCGCTGGTGCTGGTGCTGGCAGTTGCATTGTGGGCTGTTGCGCCTTCCTTTGCGCCCTTGGCACCAGGCTTGCCGTGCTGTGGCGCTGCTGGTGGGGCGACGGCGCGGGAGAGAAGCGTGCACGCGGCACGGACAAGGGGCTTGACGTGCGTGTGCTTGTTGATGGCGGCAACGCAGCAGCGGGCCAGCTCTGGGGTGAGCAAGGCGGCAGCGGCTGTGCTGCGGTTGCCGCGAACAGCGTCCATGAGGTTCAGCAGGAGCCGGCATGCAAACAGCTGGGCATCCGCGTGCGCCGCTGTGGCCTGCATGGCCGCTGTGACGACCCGCACACCGTCGCCATTGCCGTCCAACAGGGCAAGCGCCGCCGCCCGCGCGCGCTGCGTTGGTGTTCCGCGCTGGGGGCGGGTGACGGCAGCGAGCAGGCGCAGGCCCTCCTGCTGCACAGCGGTGGAGGCCCGGTGCCGCTGCATGTGCAGCAGGACACCCGCGATCACTTCTGGCGCGAAGATGGGGTGCGTCAGGTCTTCCTCCCCGTACCGCTGCACAATCAACGCCAGATTCAACATGATACTGGAAACCAGTGCAGTCCGCGCACCGATGTTCTTGACCTGACTGCTGTTGGCGTTGTTGGTGTTGCTGGTGTTGTTGCGACGCCTGCCACGCGTGCCACGGCGCCTGGAGCCCGAGGAAGCGGCGCTATCCGCGCCTGCTGTCTTCTCCTCCCCCTGCTCATGTTGTTCGTGTTGTTGCTGGGGCAGAAGCCATAACGACAGGAGCTTCGAGACAACATTTGTCTTGATCAGGCCAGCCCGCAGCTGGGTGTTGTTCTTCGTTTGCAGGGCATTGCACAGATAAGCAGACGTGTGCTCCTGGATGATGCGATTGTTTGGATGGTGCAGAAGCGCAGAGATGACGGGGCGTACGGCGGTGCCCAAGCTGCGGTCAAAGAACCGCAACAAAGCAACGCCAGCCTCCTGCGTTTGCACGCGCTCTGGGCTGGCGTCCATAGCTGAAGTTGCCGCCCTAAGCACCGCAGGCCACTGCCGCACCGTGCCGACAGGGGCAGGGCCGCGTGCCATCGCGCCGGAGCCGCCGCCAACGTTGGCGAGGCGCGCAAGCAGCACCAGGCACGTCTCCTGCATGTCGGGATGGTTGCCCTTGGTGGCGAGGAGGGCATCGGCTGTGCTCTGCATGGCACCCTTGCGGCCAAGCACAGGGACCAGGCGCTGGATGCTGGTGAGGCGGAGCAAGAGGGAGGTGGCAGCCAGGCGCTGCACGCTGTTGCTGCTGCGCTGGAACGCCAGCAGCGTGTCAATGCCGCGGGTATGTGCGGCAATGCGGTCACGGCCGGTGCGTATGGTCAGCAGTGCCTGCAGCACGTGCAGCGCTTGCACGCGCACGGCACCGGCACCCTCAAATGCCTGCAGGGCATCCAGGGTTGCTTCCACAGCACCCATCTTGCTGGCAATGGCGCAGTGCTTGTCGTTGTTGGCCACCTGCGCGCACAAGGACGCCAGGGCGTTGGCTGCGGCAACAGCGTTCTCGCACGCCTTCAGCTGCTGTAGTTGCTCCAGCAGCTCGGCCTTGGGGTCTTGTTGCGGCTCAGTTGTCTCTGCCGATGCCGGTGTCGCAGGCGCAGGCGCTGCATCCGTCTCGTTCGCATCAGTACTTTCGGTGGTGGCGGTTGCGGTGGTGTTTGTCTCATCGACACATGGTGGTGCTGTGGATGTGGGCGGTTGCTGCTGCTGCTCCTGTTGTTTGGAAGACGTGGGAGCTTCAGCTTCGACAGCACGCTCGCTGGCGCTTGGCTTGTTGCTGCTGGTGTTGTTGCGGTTGCGGTTGCGGTTGCGGTTGCGGTTGCGGCGACCTTGCTTGCGCTGGGGTTTTGCGCTGGTGGCCATAGCTGTATCAGGCTTGTTCGCAGTCGCCTCGGGAGCCGGCATAGGGGTTGTTGTATCGGCCTCACCACTCGGGTTTGCGTCTGCGTCGGCAGCGGACACCTTGGTGGATGCAGCGGGCTGCTGCTGCTGCTGCTGCTGCTGAGGCATGTCCTCTTGTTTGGTCGCTGTTGGTGTAGAAGCGGTGGTGTCCGCAACAGCAGCGGGGGCATCCTCGTCAGTCACTGTAAGTCCAGCGGTCGTGGTTCTGGTGTCGACCGCCGTGTCTGTTGCTGCGTCGGCATCTGCGCCCTTGTTCTTCCTGCGCCGGCGCTGCCTCTTCTTCTTGGTCTTGCTGACCGCGGCTGCCGTGGGCTCGGCAACGACAGCAGCGCCATCGTGCTCATCATCTCCAGCAGCAGCGGCGTCTGAGGTGGCTGTGTCGATGGCCTTTGCCTGGCTGTCCTTGTTGGCGTCTGTGCTGTCCGCACGTGTGCGGGGTGCCGTGAGCAGTGCAACTTGCGTGGCGACGCATTCGTCCACAACCTGGGCCAGCTCCTGTTGGATGACCTGCACAGCCTCCACACCGAGGCGCTCAACAACAGCTTCGCCTAGGGCACGGCGTAGCACGGCCTGAACACGGCCCTCGAGGCTCACAGACGTCATTGTCGTCGTCGAGAAACAAGCAAGCAGTGGTGGATGCGGGCACAAAGGGGGTTGTCTGTAAGCGGTGTTGTGTCGTCTGTTTTTTCGCGCGAGAATTGCGTGGTTTTGTGCGGTGGCACTGACACTTCTTGTTGCTTTGTTTGCTTGCTTGTTTGAGCGCTTTGGGTGTGTCAACACGTTACAAGACATGTCACATCACTCTCTTTCGCTTGCGTTGTTCATCTTGGGGGAGCACACGGGAGTGGGAGGGAGGCAAAGCAGGCAAGGAAGGAGGGATTGGGAGGAAGGGAGGAAGGATAACACAGGCAAACAAACAGGCAAATCAGGGACGAAATAATGCAACCAAATCATGATCACCATCATGATTAACATGAGCATCATCATCATCAGCGTCGTGAGCAGCATGTAGAACCTGTAGTGTACATGCGTTTGTGCGTGTGTGGTTGTGTGATGTGAGGACATTCATTTGTCTTTGCATTGTAGCATGCGTGCAAAGGGTGCCTGTGGTTGTGGTGCATGCGGGTGTGGGAAGAGTGTACGACTGGCTCTAAAGTGCATGTCAGATGAGACAATAGAGCCGACAGCACCCGAACTCCAATCACAACCCTGTGGTGAACGGTATTCGCGTGAAGCGTAACAGCAACACCACACCGAAGCGGCCACCGAGCATGGTGAACGTCGGGTTCACCTGAACCAGTGCCCAGGGCAGCTTCTGATGCGCCGCTCAAAGATCACGCGTGTGAAGGAGGAGGTGGGGGAAGGGAAAAAGGCAAGAGACAAAGTGGAAATAAGGAAGGAAGGAAGGAAGGAAGGAAGGAAGGAAGGAAGGAAGAAAGGAAGGAAGGAAGGAAGGAAGGAAGGAAGGAAGGAAGAAAGGAAGGAAGAAAGGAAGGAAGGAAGCAGCCGAAATAACGCAGCCATCAGCTGCGAGACCGCCTGAGCGAAGGGCATGATCAACAGCGCTTCGAACACACACACACACATACACACACACACACACACACACACACACACACACACACACACACACACACACGCACACGCGCACACGCGCACACACTCACCGCGGCACTAGCGGACAAAGCCAAGGACGTGGCTGTCATTGTGGTCGCAGGCGAGATCAAGCGCGTGCGAGAGCGCTGGGGACGCAGCGGAGCGACAACGCCGCAGCGCGCGCAACGTCTCGCCACCTGGTCCACGTGACGCGTAACCGAGCAGCATCTCCATGGCGCCTAAGCCCTCACACTTTGGGTCATCGCTGATCAGGTGCAGGCCTTGGGTGGCGTTGTAGCAGCGGTAGATGGGCTTTGTGCTGTTGTTTGGCTGCGCCGCGTTGTACAGCATGAACGGCCCGTCACGCCCATCGTGGTTGTTCGCCTCCACGCAGAAGACCGACGGCCCCGGAATTGGGGTGCACACCTCCTTCCACCCCTGCTGCACCAGCGTGTCACGCTCATTCTCACTGGCGGTGACAAGGGCGTCTGTGGCCTGCGGGTTGGCGAGTGACCACACGTTGGTCCACACCTCCTTGTCGGCGGTGGTGCAGCAGATGGAGGTGGGCTCATTCGCGCACGTCTGCCCTGCCTTGTACAAGGCAACACACGCCACCAGCACCTGGTATGTGCGCGCACCGCCTTCCACCGTGGGCTCCACGTCGCGGCTGAACTCGCTGCCGTAGGTGTCAACCCACACTGCGTTGCGCTGCGGGTCGTTGGGCAGACCCATGTTGAACGCAATCTTGGCCGGTGACGACGGTGCCTGGCGCCCGCCAATGTGCTCGTTGAAGGACGAGAGGAAGAGGCTTGGCGCGCGCTGCGACAGCACCTTCTTGAACAGCCGCTGCAGGGTGAGGCCGCGCATGTGGCCGGGCGACGCAAAGGGGAGCGCCGTCTCGCTCAGCATGTACGAACCAGAGGCCGTGACCTCCTGCACGGGCCCGCTGGCGCCTGTGGTCGTGGGGTACTGGTTGCAGTCGCCCTCTCCGACCATGGACGAGGTGTATTTGCCTGTGCGCTGCGACACGCACGGCGAAAAGAAGCCCCAGACGTCCTGCGTGTATGTGTCGGCGCCAAACAGCGCCCACATCTTGATGGTGGTGACGTTGTTGCCGCCAAAGTTGCTCTGTATGAGCGCCTCCTCGCTGGCGCTGTAGCAGGAGCCCGGGCGGTATGGGAGGAAGAAAGCCATCTTGCCGTCGCGCTTGTACACGAGCTCCGCATAGCGCGGGTTGTTGTAGATGTGTTGCAGCATGTACCGCCAGGTTGTGGAGTTGCTTGGGCTGCACACCCAGATGGCAATCTGTGGCGTGGGCTGGCCCTGTTTGCGCAAAGCAAGCCACTCCTCAAACAGCACCTCCGTTGGCCGGATCACAGCAATGTCCGTCTCCGTGTTGAAGGACGGCCAGTTGGTCACATCCACGGCCACATAGTCGACGTGCGCTTGCACCAGCAGCTTGGCGTGCACGCTCGCCGTCTGTGTGTGTGTGTGTGTGTGTGTGTGTGTGTGTGTGTGTGTGTGTGTGTGTGTGTCAAGGGTGAGCGCGTGGTCGCCAGTTGTACAGAGTATGGAGGGTATGGCAAGAGACAGCGCTGCCCTTTTGCTGAAGCAGTGCCACGCACAAGAGGGCGCTCACAAGCAAGGAAGAACAGGGAACTTGTTGACAGGGCTTACGTGCGTGATGTTGTCGCAGTCGTCCACAGGTGGGTTGGTGTCGTTGGGCCGTTTACGGTACAGGCAGTAGAAGCCAAGCTGTGGTTGCACGTTATAGATGTCAGCGCTCATGTTGTACTTGGTGTACACGTCGTCCAGTGTCAGTGAGCCGTTGCTTCGAAGCACCAGTTCCGTGGTCAGCTGCGTGCCTCCAAGTTGCCGCACCTATTTGGTCGGCGCATGCAAGTGTGTGTGTGTGTGTGTGTGTGTGTGTGTGTGTGTGTGTGTGTGTGTGTGTGTGTGTGTGTGTGTGTGTGTGGGCGCATGCATATGTGTGTGTGTGTGCCGTTCAACCCCACAGCTGATTGTCAGCCTCACACACTACGCACCCACGCACCCACGCACCCAATGTCGTCACTGCCAGTCAGTTGTTTCACACAACACAGAACCCACTTTCTTCATGGCCTGTGCGGCACGCGTGTGCCACACTTCATACAGGATGCCAACATCGCCACCAGTTCCACTGGCATGTACAACAGGTGGTGGCACACCAACAGCTAAAGCGAGCAGCGGGACCACCGCCACAACAGCAAGCACAACAGAAGAAGAAGAAGAAGAAACAGAAGAAGCAGCAGGAGAAAATGAATAACAACGTCTCCGCAGCGGGGAGCGAGCCACTGCCATCTTGGGTGGTGTTTTGTTTGTGTTTGAAGAAGAAGGAGGAGGAAAGTGCGAGAAACAGAAACCCACAGAAGAGCAAGAGGAAGGACTTTGGGAGGACTCAAGAAGGAGCGCTATTCGCTTGTGCCAGCAGTGGCATCACAGGCTAGCGCCAATCTGCACGCGAGTGTGTGATGGAAAGAGAGGTGAGCATGGAGTGAGAGGAAAGACAGACATGCAGGCACACACACACACACACACACACACACACACACACACACACACACACACACACACACACACACGCAGACACACACACACACATGGACACATGGACACTCTCGATACCGCCATGTGTGCAAGCTGCCCCTCTCCTCACCTCGTTGCCTGTGACGTAGGCGCCTTGCTTGCATGCTCTGCTTCACCCTGCGGCACCAAGTCAAGCTTCTTCTCTCGCATCTCCAGCATCTGCAGAGGAGCAGCAGTTGAGGAAGATGAGTCAGAGCACACACAACGAAATCGACAGCGAAATGCACAGGCACGAATGCACGTACCGTCTCAACACAAACGTACGTCCGTCTACCCACATCCATATGCACACACACACACACGCGTATGTCCACACATACACGTACGTTCACACACACACGCACACACGCACACACACACACACACACACACACACACACAAACACACAAACACACGCACACACGTGTGCTGTCAAGTCACGTACGTCTTGGTGGAGAGCGATGAGCTTTCGAAACACACGAACGACAGCCTTGCTCTTGCGATCAATGCTCTTGTCGCCAAAACCAGGCAGCTTCACTTGTGGGTATGCCTTGTCGCGCTGCGTGTATGACGGTGGCTTTGGTAGACGCCCAAGATGCGTCTCGCTTCGAAGCATGCCCGCCTGCACAAGCAGCAAGGCAAATCAAGCATCGATGCCCACACATACACACACATTCATTCACACACACACACACAAACACAAACATACACGCACACGCACACACGCACACATATGCAGAGCTGTGAGCGCTCGCTGCCAGATGAAATGCGACGCACGAGTTTTGCGATTGCACGAATGGAATCCAATGATACACTTCCTCGCACCTGACGGGAGGCGTGGACAAAGAGCGTTGCAGAGAGCGGTTCCCCGCTGAAGCTGTACAGCCGAATGTGACGGTAACCTGTGGGCCGTGCATGCAAGCATGGCGACATTGAGGTGAGGGGCGAGCAGTTGTCGCTGACGTTCACGTGTTCGTCACGCGGAAGAAACTGTCATCAAGATTACCACCAAAACACCACCTGAGGAACCATGCAAACATTGTAGCTGATGAGCAGCGTGTGGGTGTGCCTGCCCAAACATATGCTTGTTCCTTACCTTGCCGAAGGGCAACAAGTGGGACAGTGGCCTCGCCAACAAACCCAGGGGAGTTGATCTTTCCACGATGGTCCTGCGGGGTGCATACAGAAGAGGGGAAAAGAAATTGGGGGGGGGGGGGAGGTCACAACAGTACAATCATGAGCTTCCACGCTGACGATTGCCTTCGTGCATGTGTGTATGCGTGTGTATGCGTGTGTATGTGTGTGTATGCGTGTGTGTCTCGTGTTTGTGTGTGTGTCGTGTTTGTGTGTGTGGGGTGAAGGGTGGCTGTTCTCACCCGCACGATGAACCTGACAAGGGTCAGCTCCGGGCACAGCACGTTGAAGCCAAATTGTTCATTCCACCAAGGCGCAAATCCCTGCGTACGTCATGAGTGTGATTGTGGCGCGCTTAAAATGAGATTGATGCTCCGCGACATGATTTCACCCATTTCCTTCCTTCTACTTCACACACACACACACACACGCACAGAGACGAACACACCTCTGATTTGATGTCGGTTCTCTGGGTTGCAGAGTCGTGTGGAAGTCCAAGAATCTCCACACTCACAAACGGCCGAATAATCTGCAGGTAGCGAGTTGAGGTTGAAAAGAGAGAGAGAGAGAGAGAGAGGGAGGGAGAGCAGACGTGGGGAGAGAAGGGTGATGAGACGAACTTGAACATGGTGACAGGTACGTCAGGCCAGGCATTGGCAAGAAAACGGCGAAACACACGTACACATACGCATTTAACGCAGGCACCTGCTTTTGCATCAGAGCTGCCTCAAGTGACGGACCTTTGAGCGTGGGAGATACTGGGCGCTGATGATGCGAACAGCAAGAAATTCTGGCACATTTCCTGGCAGATGCGAAGCTGATGGGTGTTGAAGCAAATACGGTCACACCCAATCCACCGTCGTCACAGTATGAGAAGCACACAGGATGCACGCCACACTTGCAAACCCAGGTATCACACTTCCATGTCACACACACATGATTATACACACGCACAATTCAACACAGCACAGCCACACAACACATGCACGCACCGTGGATAAGGTGTGGGTTGAATGCAAAGTCTGGGTTGCGCATGAAAGCCGGTTTGAGAAGGAAACCGCAGCCACCATTTGCTCTGAATTTTCCGTGGTGGATCTGCATATGTGTTCCCTCCGTCTGCCAGTTCAGGGCAACCATCTGGCAGCCTGCAATTCACAGATGTGTGAGCGTTTTTGTGCATGTGTACGTGACATGTGTCTGCTTGGTGCGTGTGTGGGTTCAAGTGTGTTGCGTGCAATGGCACCACAATACATGCAGGACAAAACAACAGCCCATCGCACCTGCAATCCACATTTGCTGCGGATCAAAGTTTGACGAGTTGACGCGCGTGCCGGCGGGGAATGTTCGCGTGTTCTGCGCGCAGGAGAGGGTCACGAGCGCGTGTGCGGTTGTTGGGTTGGCCGAGAGGGCAGCCAGCCTGTTTTCGCCAAACGACGTCATTGTCCAGCACCGGTTGAACAGTAGCGCGTGGTGGAATCCCTGGTACCGAAACACACAACAGATACACGTGCAGTCGTACAATCATGAGCAGGATGTACGCGGCAGTGCGAAAACAATGATCACAAGTACGCGCGTACAAGAGCACACACACACATATGCATGCCCACACACACACACACACACACACACACACACACACACACACACACACACACACACACACACACACACACACACACACACACACACACACACACACACACACACGCGCGCGCGCGCGCAATTCAAGCAGCGGCTCACCTCAAAGGTCGGTGTGGACGCAGTGTACTGGATGAGATCAGTGAACTCCTGGTGCATTTTGATTTCTCCTCGCCTGCACGCAAACCAGGCATTGGGGAGGCAGGTGGCGGTGGTGGGGGCACCGTATCATGTGGGTGTACAAAACAGGTGAGCAGTAGCGCCAAGCCGAAGCGTCGTCTTGAACACATGCCATGAGCTACAACACTGCTCGCGTGCATGCATATGGTGTTGTCGCACCCTTGCTGCTTGAGCGTTGTGTCTTTGCTCATGGTGGTGCGCAGACCGTTGAGGTAATCCAGATCCTCGGCACCTGCAGAAGGTGGACAGCGGAGGGGGGCGGGGAGGAGGTTGGGAAGGTTGGTGGTGAATGCACGTGATTGTTCAATGTGTGCCTCGCACATAACATACGCATAGGATGTACATGCACACGGAAGTGCACGTTAGACATACACAACACACAACACACACACACAACATACACACTCACCACACACAACACACACACATACAACACACACACACCTACAACACACACACACACACACACACACACACACACACACACACACACACACACACACACAGGAAACAAGTCGGCGGCAGTGCGTGTACATCCCACCTGTTCCAGCGTCATCAAGCTCGTCATCATCTTCCTCTGCATCGGGAACAGCAGTGTCAATATCGCTGACGCCATCAAACACGCTGCCTGTGCCATCCCCATCATCACCACCAGCGCCAATGCATGCGCTTGCGCTTGCGCTGCTGCTACGTGGGTGCCTGGCGCGTGGCGACGGTGGTGGGGATGTTGGCTGGGACGAGCGACGAAGAGCACGCCGCGCCACAGCTTCGGCCGTACGGGAGGAGACCTGCTGCCCACGATGCGGGATGCTCGCAAACATGGCGTCCATGCCCAGCGTCTGCAATGATCGTGTTCGCAGAGTGAGTACAGTCGGTTGTGTTGTGCGGGTGTGCTTGTGTGTGTGTGGAGGGGGGAGGAGGTGAGTGCATGTGAACACTTGTGCTTGTGGGTTGGTTGACACTGGACTACCGAACAGGCAGAATGCAGACAACAACGTGCGCAATGCTACAAGGGCAAACCCATCATTCAAACGCACAGGAAGCAGTGTGGTTCCGTCATCACGAAGGCCTTGCTCATCGTACGCCGCAATCACCTGGACAAAAGAATACACGCACATGTACACACACACACATACACACGCGCGTGCGCACGCACACACGCCAACGCAAAACATGGATTAGTATTGGATGATGATTCAAACACGCTGAGGGTGCAGACAAGCACTGCAATGCACGAGCGTACACTTAGCAGCTCACCTTGCGGTGGAACACGCCCATGGGTTTATGGCACTTGATGAGGATTTTGTGCTTGAGCGCCTCTGGGCTCGGCAGCTGTTGTCATACGGGCAGGGAGTATGCGTGAGTGAAAAAGAACGCGGGAATGACCAGTTTGGGATTACCAGTTTGGGTGCACAACAAGTGGCAACTGAGCGCTACGCAATGTTTGGTGCATGTACACGCCTGCAAACGCACGCACACGCGCACGCACGCACACACATACACACACACTCACTCACACACGCACACACACACACACAAACAAACACACACGCACGCACATACACACCAACGTACACACATGTGCTTGTGTTGTGATACCTGTTCCAAGTTGTTTGGATCCACATCAGCCACCAGCTTGTCCTGGAAAATGATCTGCGTGTGCGGCCAGAGAGACAACAGAAATTTGTGTGCCATCAACAACAGCAGCACAAGCGTCAGACTTGCTGCACACGTACACGGGCATAGCGGTTGTCACCAGTCACACACGCCACGTCAATGTAGGCTTGAGCACACAAACGACGCACCCGCATGAATTGGGCCATGAATTGCTGCTGCTTGAGGGAGCAGTGATTCTCAACAGAGATGATGACAGGGTAGGGCGATGATCGAAACGCATAGTCGTTGATGGCAACGATGACGTCGCTGTACACAAGCAAACACATGCCACCCACACATAGACAGTCGTGAGTCGGAACTCCAAGGCGTGAGTTCTTCATTGGACGGGAGGGTGCAAGGATGCGCCACCAGGCAGGCAGGCAGGCAGGCAGGCAGGTCCACTATGACTCACAAAACACACGTACACTGTACAGCATACAAATTACACACACACACGCAACTGCACACACACACACACACTCACTCTCTCTCACTCACGCACACACACACACTCACTCACTCACACACACTCACGCACATGCAACTGCGCGCGCACTGACCGAAAGGGGATTTTGCCTGTGAGGGTGTGTCCGTGGAAGATTATGGGCTCTCCGTTTGGACCGTCCCAGCAGTCAATCTCAACACAGCGGCAGCCGCGCAGCAGACAGCGAATGTACGCTTCGACAGAGGAGGGGCCCTGTGTCGTGCGTGAAAGGTGAGCGGACGGTGAGTGAGATGTGAGCCAGAGGGTGTGACGAATGCGTCACGACACGCAGGGAGTGGCAACAGCGCACTATTCAAGCGACAAAAGCAAGATGTGGGTTTGTTGAAGTTGTTTAAGTTGTTGTTGTTGTTTAAGTTGTTGTTGTTGTTTAAGTTGTTGTTGTTGGAATGGGCTGAGCAGTGCCACACTGCACACGGGCATTCGCGTTGCTCACCTTGAGCTGGTCGGCAGTGAGGTAGGTGTTGTGCGATGATGAAATGAAGTAGTGATTGAACGGCTGCGTCATGTCCATGTGGATGCTTTCTTCCACGGGATCGAAGCAATCGCCCTGAATACGTGGGGGTGGGGAGTCAAGAGGGAGTAGTGTTGAACAGTGTGAGTGCACATGCAGCCACAAGCAGGTGCATGTGAACGTTTAGATTGGCTGACACTGGTGCTGACATGTGTGCAGGAAGCACACAGAGACAAAGACAGGTCAAGTGCACGATACGCACATTAAAGTTACACACAAGATACACAAACACACACATTACGAACACAACACACACTCACACGCACGCCACACACACACACACACACACATTCACACATACACCACGCACATGGTCGCTGAGCATGAATGCGGTAAAGCCTGCCTCCGAGAGAGCAAGTTTCGCGCGTGGCGGCGACACCATCTGCGATGAACGCCGCCGCCCAAAGCGGTTCGCTGTTGGCGCCAACGACGACTGCTGTGGGCTCGATGGCCGCGTGGCCACAGCGGTGTCAGGCGGATCCGGCTCAAACTGGTGTGTGTGTGTGTGTATGTGTGTGAGCGCGTATGAACGTGTGTGTATGTGAAGGGAACACGCAGAAGTGTGGTAAAGTGAGGTAAATGTTGGAGCAGTTGCATTGTTCGTGTGCAAAAGTTGACTCCAAACACTCTACACAGTATCACTCCCTTTTATCAGGCCATGCACGCCTCCAGATGTGGCGGTCACATGTGTTCACCTCTTGAATGATCTCGAGGCAGATGGCAGGCGTGGCCTCCTCTGCAGGCACGCGCTGCTCCTGTTTTGACGTGACCATCGTGTCATGAGAGAGGGAGAGAAAGAGAGATAAGGAGAGAGATGCAGGCGACAGGGACATGCGTGGCCATATGGTGTGTGAGTACTTTCGCATCCACACGTTCCACACGCTCCATACTTCAAGACATAGCGCAGTGCAATCACAACGCAACTGGGCCCTCACGACACAAGGTAGTAACAGCTCAGCACCATACAGCCATTCATCACCACAACACACTAAGGGCCCAACGCAACAGGAGCGCGCACCTGGATCAGGAACTCCTGCAAGTGCCCGACGCCCATCCCCCACGTGTTTGTGTACTCGTCGAAGAAGCCGTATTTCTCCATGATCGCGACAATCTCAGCGCGTGTGGACAGTTTGCGCACAAGGGTAATCAGGCCCTCAGCGTCCAGCTTCTTGTTCTGTGAAACACACACACGCACGCACGCACGCACGCGTAAACGCAAGCATGGGAGGGTAGGGTTGATGAGCGTGCATGGTATGGCCGAGATGACACAACGCAAAAATGTGATTGACAGCTTCAATCACGAATATTCTCGTGACCACACGCGCGCACACACATACACATATCACACACACGCAGCCCAGCGACCTCAGCAACAACCCCAAGTTGCAATGCAAACTCACGTGCTTTTCCATGAACTCGCGTGTGCGTTCCTGGTTCACACTGGATGCGTAGTTGGCGTCAAGTTCCGTGAGAAGACGCAGCACCTGACGGGTCTTCATAAACGCGTGTCGGCCTGAAGAATCGTCATGACATTGCATCACGCAAATGGTTCAGGGAACGCCCGTGGTGGCGGCGATGAATTGTGTGTGAGCATGCAAATTGTGCGACCATGTATGGGTGTGTTGTCGTTGCGCGTTTGTATGGGTGTGTGAGTGGGTGTGGTATTGCAGACACGTGCAATACACACAACACACACAACACACATACAACACATACACACGACCTGAGCACATGTTCATGTATGTTCGTGTGCATTCACTTTTGATCGGTCAATATGTATGTGTGCAGTGGCATTGCTGACCTGCGACGCGGTTGAAGAGGGTTCGCAGCTGCTCTTCAGAGGGAACCTGGAGCTGAACACGAGAAAGAACAGACAAGTGCGGACGTTGCAGTGTGTCGTGTAGTTTGCAGCGTGTGAAGGACAATGAGCTTGCGTTGTGTCCATTCCACATGTGCTCACACAGGAGCGATCACATTACACCACACCAAAGATGGTGTGGCACTGCAATGCATGCGACATACATTTCGTGGTTGCTCCTGCACATCAAACAACAGGTCCTCCAAGCCAGTCACCCTGAACACATTCGCCCACACCGCAGCACAACTTGATTGTGAGAAACATCAGGCATCGCTTCCACACAGCAAGAACGCAATGTACGTGTCAACGCATTTAACAGCAGCAGAAACAGCAGCAAGCAGCACAAGCAGCACACGACAGCACTGCTGTGTCAAGTCCACACACACACACACACACACACACACCAATCATTGTAGTCGTCGTCTGTCTGGCAGTAAAGGTTGAGCATCTGACGTGAAGAAGAAAAGCAAAAGAGAACGTACAGTGCATTGCAGATGTGGGTGAGCAGTCGAAAGTAACTGGAGTGCCACAGAGGGGGAAAAAGGGCATGCAGGGCACTATGACACAGTCACAACAGCACACAAGGCTGACACAACAGCACACTCATGTAAACATACGCACAACGGCAAAAACACGCTTGGTGGACCTTGAACTGCTCTCCATAGATGATGGACAGACAGCGTGACTCTTCAAACTCGTTTGCGCGTGCAAGAAACTCGGGCGTCTTGTGGCCTTTGAGAACGAATCAAAGATGGAGTTGATTGTGTGTGTGGATGTGAGAGAGGGAGTGTGTGTGTATGTGTGTGTGTTGTGTGTGTGTGTGGGGGGGGGGGCGTGCGTTAAAGTGCGTTGTGAGGGTGGGTGTACGGTCGAACATGAATGCTGAAATACAAGTTCATCAACGCTCCCGCCCCACGTCCACCCCGCTCACATACACACAGCCCTGACAGCATCACTGCGCACCTTTTCTGAGTTCCTTGATGGATGCAATTGGGATGGGTGGCTTCTTGCTTGGCTCCCACGTGATTTGTGCCATGCCGCTGGAGAGGTAGAATGTATACTGGCGTACGCTCTTGGGTTTGATCTGCAGGTACCAAGGCAATCACAGCAACAACAGAATGTTGGAGAAAGAACAACGATGACGACGACGACGATGGTGGTGGTGGTGGTGGTGATGATGATGACGAAAAACGGGACAAGTCCAGGTGATTGTGACGTGGTGTGATGGTGTGTGCTTGCATTCGGGGAGGCAGTTTGAGACAGCAGGAACCACCTTACCATGATCATTTGGGTCCCATTTTGCATGTTGCGTTGGCTGTTGTGAAAATGCGACAAAGTCAGCCAAACAGAGGTTTGGGGGAGGGGATGACACGAGCAATGAATGTCAGCTGCCATGCGGCTGTACGTGCATTGTATCATACAACAACAACAACAACAACAACAACCAGCAGTCGCAACGCAGCACAACGCAGCACAACGCACCACTCATCAGCGCCCGCGATGAGCATGCGCAGTCCGTTGACCCAGTTCTCAAAGTCCTCTTGCCTGCAGGCACATCAGTGTCGCATGACGTTAGCGGTGAAAACCCAAAGCAATCGATGTCGAGGACAGACACGGGTGCATGGGCAGACAGAAAACGAAACAGACAGGCAGGGCTGCTAAGGGAGAGGCACATATAGACAGAGACGCATGTACACAGACACACACAGACATACACACACGCACGCATAGGCAGACAGACAGACAGACAGACAGACAGACAGACAGATACACACAGACAGACCACACACACACAGCCGCCGGCAAACCTGTGGGCAATGAGGTCGAGGGTTTCCGCTGAGCGGTGCCCGTCACCGAAGATGAGACTGAACGACCACGCCTCGAATTGGCGGGCATTCTTCGCCATCCGAAACGACGGCGTCACCTGGTTGGTCCACATGTCACAGCACGCAAATGTGAATGTGACTAACGGTGCGATGTGTCTGACACGCAACTCTAGACACGCTGCATACCGGTGCGCGGGCATGAACAAGCTCGCCATCCACGCTGCTTCGCATTTGCCCCACCATCGCACATGCCAAGTGCTCTATTCCTTCGCATGAGGAGTGCTGTGTGTTGCGTGCACCCACCTGCCCAACGCGGACAAACTTGACGGTTGACAGCTGGAGCACCTTGCGCTTCTTCGACGCAGGGGATTCCCACCTGCGGTGGAATATTCCAAGCAGAAAACACGGCCACACGCAGCAGACACACGGATGGAAGGGTCAGGACAGCCGCAATGCACCAAGCAGAATGCAATCGTGTGCGATACTGACGCTGCATCTGTGCACAG
Source organism: Salpingoeca rosetta (assembly GCF_000188695.1). NCBI lineage: Eukaryota > Choanoflagellata > Craspedida > Salpingoecidae > Salpingoeca > Salpingoeca rosetta. Next base: position 1,744,527 of record NW_004754927.1, on the reverse strand, counting down.
ACACGAACGACGACAACAGCAACGACGACCACAGCAACAGCAACGACGACCACAGCAACAGCAACGACGACCACAGCAACAGCAACGACGACCACAGCCATCAGCAACGACGACCACAGCAACAGCAACGACGACCACAGCAACAGCAACGACGACCACAGCAACAGCAACGACGACCACAGCAACAGCAACGACGACCACAGCCATCAGCAGTACTGCCTCACCACAGGTGCGTGTTGCATTTGCTGAGCGTGTAACGAATGCGTGTGTTCTCCCGCAGACGACAGCACGTCATTGTGGCGCCGGCCTATGTGTGTATGTGTGTGTGTGTGTGATTGGGACAAGCAGCAAACAAATGTGATCACCATGAAGGAAACGCACACACACACACACGTGCACGCGCATGGGCTCGCACAACATGCACACTTCACACACATGCACGCTCACACACATACACACACACACACCTGCATGTAGGCGAAGACGGCTTTGGAGCGCGTGATAATCTGAGATAGGGCATCCACCCAAATGTCAAACCTGAATGCGAAACAAACAAAACACGTGGCAAACACATGGCAAACACGGTGAGGCGCAGGTACACGCTCGGTACAGACACGCATGCACACAAGCAGCTTGGCTTTGCTTGGCTGAATGCCACATCCGTATCTCACATTCAACCTCGCACCCCAAGCACACCGTTGCGATCATATTGGTGTGTGTGTGTGTGTGTGTGTGTGTGTGTGTGTGTGTGTGTGTGTGTGTGTGTGTGTGTGTGTGTGTGTGTGTGTGTGTGGCAACAACGCAGCGTACTCCTTTTGATTCTCTGCGATGAGGAGAAGCGGTTGCAGCTCGTCGGCTTCGGCACTCGCATCACCACCAGTCGCCCTCGTTGCCGCTGTTGGTGCTGTTGACGGTTTTGATGATGTTGCCTTTGGCGGAGGTGGTGGTGGATGATCGCGTGGGCGACAGAGGAGACAGAAGGCAAGGTCACGCTGAGCGGGCGTCAGTACAACACCGCACGTGTCGATGGTGTCTTGGACTGTCACACCTGTGGAATGAACAAGTGAAGGAGTGGGGTTGGGGTTGGGGAGTTGCGAGGTATTGTGTGTGGTGTGTATCTGCGTCAGCGCTGCGGATGACGCAGTGAGTCACACACACACACACACACACACACACACACACACACACACACACACACACACACACACACACACACACACACACACACACACACACACACACACACACACACACACACACACACACACACACACACACACACACACACACGCCCTCAAAACCAAGCAGCGGGCATCTTGGGGGCCGCACCATAACGGATTTCTTGGATGTGCGACATGGCAATGCGATTGTCTGTGCCGCGCTTCGTTGCTGACTGCCACCTGCATTCGTGCATGAATGATCGGAAACGAAACGAAATGAGTGTGCCTCTCCTGGGGAATGATGTCATGATGGGTTTGCGTACACGTACAACACGTTGGCGAACGTGTATGCACGCACACCAAGCCCTTTCACACACACACACAGACAGACACACACACACAGACAGACACACACACACACACACACATACGCACACACACACACACACACACACACACACACACACACACACACACACACACACACACACACGGATCGCCTGGCAGCGAGCAGTGCCCGACCTGAGGCAGGACTGGTCGTGTGGGAGAGTGAAGAGGCGGCGAGTGAGGATGCGCTGGTGGATGGTTGTGAGGTAGAACGAAATTGCGGAGTATGTCATGGCTGTGGTCGCATCCGAAATGGTCAGGGCCTCAATCTCTGGTTGTTGCGAGGCCGAGAAGGAAGGGGAAATAAGCGAACAGGAGGTGCGGGTGAAGGTTTGGTGTGAGCTTGCGTGAAGCCTGTCATACGTTATCAGCGCGTGGAATGCCACACACACAGACACGCAGACGCAGACACACACACACAGACAGACAGACAGACACACACACACACACACACACACACAGACACACAGACACACACACAAACACATAGACGCAGGCACAGACACACGCACACGTGCGCACACGCATGGACGCGGCGTACCAGCGCTTGTAAGGCGTGCTCGGGGTTTGTGCTTCTTGTGCATGAGGGAGGGCGATTGGCGGCGGAGGCGATGCAAGTCGCCAGCACGCGACTGTTGCCTGAAAATGGGGGAAAGGCAACAAACAATGCGGTGGGGGTATGTGTTGGTGGAGAGAGCGTGTCAATGTGGCGATGAATTCTCCGTACAGCGACACACGACCGCACACACACACACACACACACACACACACACACACACACACACACACACACACACACACACACACACACACACACACACACGACCGCACACACGACCGCACACACACACATATCCATTCCACCTTGGTCGTGGGGCGTCCGCGGCGAGTGCTCCGTTGAGCATGAGGCCCGAGCTTCGGCGCCTGAATGGTGATGACGCAATCGTGTCATAATGGCAGTCGTCACAGTCAAACGTATCCTCTGCTTCCGCTGCTGCAACAGCGTCTGCGATGCCCTGCATTGTGGGTGTGTCATTGCCGCTGCTGTGTGTTGTCACGGGCACATACGCTGGCTGGTGTGTGCTTGCAAAGTAGCGCTGGGTGTGGGCATGTTTACCAAGAGCTGCTGGTGAGGGCGGTGGGCTCATGGCAACCTTCAGCTTGTGCGAAAGGAGCGAGGAGGTGTTGTCCTGCCTCGTGCTTCGTTGCTGCTGCTGTTGCTGCTGTTGCTGCTGTTGCTGTTGCTGCTGTTGCTGTTGCTGCTGTTGCTGTTGTTGGTGGTGATAGTGGGTGCGTGCATGCGATGACACAGCTGCTGTGGCTGCGCTGTTTGCTGTTGTGGGCTGCGCACCGGTGTGGTTGGCGGTGAAGAGCGGAGTGACAATGGTTGACGGTGGAACGTATTCATTCTGCAACCCATTCTGCAACCCAGTTCCCATGCCACCGTCGTGTTCAGTGTCGCTGCCCTGGTGCTGTGGATACCACTCATCACCGCTGTCGGAATCACTGCACTGTCCACCGTCCTTCGCATCACCAACGTTGTCATATCCAACCTTGTGTGCACGTGGCAACTGCCGCTGTCGCGTCGACACTGCTGATGGTGGTGGCGGTGGTGGTGGTGATTGTGGTTGTTGTGCCTTGTTCGACACCTCCAGTCTCTGCGCAATGGCTGCTGCCAACGAGTGCTGAGGATAGTGCGGAAGGCTGTGACGCTTGCGGTTCCTGGCTGCCAGCTTCTTCTTCTTCTTCGTCGTCGTTGTTGTTGTTGTTACGACCTGCGCTGTTTCTGTCTGCGTTGCTGCTTCAAAGTGGCCGTGGTGGTGGCGATGGTGATGGTGGTGGTCTGTAGCGCTGCTCTCGGCGCTAGTGCTGCTGCTGCTGGTGGTGGTGGTGAAGTTCGCGTCCTTGCAACTGTCAGAGAAGGGGTTGTCATAAATCGGGTCATCCTCATCCTCATCATCGTCGACATCTTCGACATCGTCGACATCATTGTTGTCGTTGTCGTTGTCGGCAGTCTCTTGCTCGTCGTCGGCATCAGAGGCGCTCGTATCGTTGTCCTCTTCAATCTCATACACGCGTCTCGTTCCCATCACCACCGAGGGTGCCGCCTGTTGATGCAACACGCGGTGCAGCAGCTGCTGCTGCTGTTGTTGTTGTTGTTGTTGTGGGGCGGAAGTACAGTGATCGTGTGCGATTGTGTTGACATGGGCACTGCTGTGAGATCCATCGTTTTTCTCTTCGTCGTCGTCGTGGTCGTCGTCATCACTACTGCTGCTGCTGCTGCTGTCAAGGTTGTCGTACAGTGACTCGCCCTGCCTGGCCATGCGCGCGTTTGCCGCTGCCACTGCACGCTGGAGCTGTTCGCGAAGTGTCAAGGGCGCAGTGGTGGCGGTGGTTGCGGTGTTGTGCGTCTGTGTACCTGGTGTGACGTTGATGTACTCGCCAGTCGCCTTGCTCTCACGCATCTTCTGCAGGGTAGCGTTGCAGCTCGCACCAATGGCCAGATATGGTCCGTCACGCGGCTGTGTTGTCGCACCACCATCCGTACCTTGTTGCCGTCCTTGGCTGTGTTCTTGCTGCTGCTGCTGCTGTGGTACCGGGGCGGTTTGCACGGCAAATGGGTCGACAACGGCGGCGTCAGCGAGCGGCACTGTGGGAAGGTCGTAGACTTCGTTACCACTGTCATCGCCGTTGTCGTCAACATCAGCTTCAAAGTTTCTGCCTTTGTTGTTGCTGGGAAGACCTGCATCAGCATCAACATCACTGCTGTTGTTGATGTGGCTGCCTGCCGGCAGTTTTCGTGCAAAGTGAGGTCTCTGCTGGTGCTGGTGCTGGTGCTGGTGTTGGTGTTGGTGTTGGTGGGTGCTTGTTTCTTCTTCTTCCTGGGAGAGAAGAACGCGCTGGCCCTCCACCGTGATTTTGCTTCTGCTCAGCATCTTGGCGTGCACCTTGTGCAGGAGGTGCTCTTTGCTCTGCTGTCGGGAGACGTGGGCGCGCTGCCCGCTGTCGCGCCCAACCTCCGCGTCCACGGTTGCATCCTGTGCATGGCTCTCAAAGTCAACCAGCAAGTGCTGTGTCGTTGAATGGCGAAAACAAGGTGAGAAAAAAAGGGGGGGGGGGGTTAGGTAGGGAGGGGGGGGGGCAGTTTATGTGAGCCATGAGTGCGAGACGTGTTGTGTTGTGAACGTGGCTGCCAAGACTGGCATGTGTATGACACTCGACTGAAACAACTGCTCCAAATGGGGCGATCTCAACACACACACACACACACACACAGACACACACACACACACGCACACAGACACACACACACACACACACACACACACACACACACACACGCACACAGACACACACAGACACACAGACACAGACACACACAGACACACACAGACGCACACACACCGTCACGCGGTTGACGTTGTTGTTGTTGACAGAGCGATTGTCCATGGCGCAGCACTTGGGCTGCCGGTTTCCTTGGTGAGTTGAGACGTAGCAACACTCTTGACGGGAGCTGTTCACTTCAGGCTGGATAGCTGATGGATGGTGTTGCGGGTAATGGGAGATGCTCGTCTGGTGACAAGGAGGAAGCTTTGGGTATTGAGCTTTGAGGGGTTTTGGGAGGAGATGGTGCCGACTCGCTCGTTCGCTCACTCGCTCTCGCTTGGTTTCTGGGGTGCTGGTGCTGCTGCGTTGCCGACACAAACACAACACCTCACAGTCAGAATGGATCCCCAGCCAGCTAGCACACCCGCAGGAGAGGAAGGAGTGGTTGCTGCGCTGTTTGTGTGCATCGTTGTCTGTCAGGCCTGCAGGTGGCGCCCAGCCGTTGTCGTGGACCCCATGGCGATGTTGGAATGTGCTGTTCGTTTGCTTCGCTCGCTCCTTCCAGTGGCGAAGTTGTGTGTCAGCGTTGGTAAGAACTTTTACAATGATACCAACCAATTGGCGTGCGAGAGGCACATGACTGAATTCAGTCGCTTTGTGCGCGAGAGAGAGAGAGAGAGAGAGAGAGAGAGAGAGAGAGAGTGTGTGTGTGTGTGTGTGTGTGTGTGTGTGTGTGTGTGTGTGTGTGTTGGAACAATTGGAACAATTATTGGTGGCTGCTTGCTGCTAGCTGGTTGTTGAAGAGTGATCCAAGAGCGAGGAATTGCTGGAATAGCCTCTGTGGTGTGTGTATGTATGTGTCCGTTTGTGTGGCGTAAAGATGAGCAGGACGAAGAAGAAAACAAACAAAGACACAACAACAACAGTGTTGATGAACAGCCAGTCACGGCGTCACGCAGCCATGACAGCATCACAATACAACGTATTGCACCACACACAACACACACACACACACACACACCATACAATACCGTTTGGGTAGTTTGGTTATCGATGATGGTCAGCAGCAAGCGGTTTGTCTCTGCCTGTTGCCGTTCAAGCGCCGCCAGTCGCTCGTGAAGACCAACATCCAGTGCTGGCACCAGTTGTTGTTGTTGTTGTTGTTGCTGCTGCTGCTGCTGCTGTTGTTGTTGTTGTTGTTGTTGTTGTTGTTGTTGTTGTTGTTGTTGTTGTTGTTGTTGTTGTTGTTGTTGTTGCCGTGCTGACGGCGCTGCTTGGTGTGTGGCATCCTTTGCTCGTGTCGCTGTCGCTGCTGAGGACTGCTGCACGTTACTGCCTTGCTTGTCGTCCTGACCTCCCCCCTTCACCTTGCCGCCTTGCTGCTGCTGCTGCTGCTGCTGCAAGAGCTGCATAAGCGCGGGGTGGCTCTGCATCGCAGAAGCAGCAATGGATCCCAGGGCATCTCCAAACATGGGTGAGGGCGATGACGACGTGGCTTGGGCCATGGCCAGGAGATGCGATGCTTGCGGCGTCAGGCTGGTATCTGCCAGGAGGTGCTTCACACGGGCAAAGTCAACACTGCCGCCCATGCCCATGCCGGCCATGGCGGCCAGGCCACCTGCATCCGCGTCATCCATGGGCGTTGCCGTGACGGTAATCCCAAACAGGCACCCACGGCGCGGCGCAGAGGCCAGCATAACCACCACAGCGGTCAGCTTTGTGGTCACCGTCCGCAGCGGGGTTGTCACGCGATATCGGTGCGTGCGGTCTGGGTGCCGCACGCTCTTGATGAAGCCGTCGTTGCCGTACAGCTCCACACTGCACCATACGCCGTCAAAGGCGATACGCTCGACCCTCTGTCGTGTTGGCCACTCGAGCCCGACTTCTTCTCGTGAAATCCCATCCACGCAGCTGTTGCTGTGTTTGCTGCTCTCTGTGGCGGTTGTTCGTGCATCGCTTGTGTCGTCAAAACCATCACCACCGCCAACTACTACTTCGTTTCTCCCGTGCTCTTGTCCTTCTTTCGCTTCTGTTTCTGCTTCTCCTTCACCCTGGTGTCCTTGTCTTCTTCCTTGCTGCATCCTCTCCCCCACCACTGTCTCTTCTTCCGCGACGACGTCTTCTGTCACCACTCTCTCTTCCACCACCACGTCGTCTTCTTGTCCATCTTCTGTAGTCGCCACCACTCGAACCAGCGATGCGAAGCGATCAGGAGCGACGCGCATCATCGTTGCCTTTGGTGTCCGTCAGAAAATTGTAATAAATCATACCCATATTTCTTTTGTTTTTGTTGTTTGAGCGCAAGCGAGCAAAAGGTACTCACAAACTGGCTCCACTGGCACAGACCTCGCTGACAAACCAACACCCTCCCCGTCTCAATCAACAGCAGCACCCATCACCACCAAGGCACAAGCCGACACACCAGCCATGACGTCCACGAACGATGCTGTGCCGGAGGTGCTCGCCTCGTCTTGGGCCGAGTTCTGCGAGACCATCTGGTGTGTGCCCAGCGTCGCTGTGTTTGGCGTGCTCATGGTTGTTGCCTTTGTTTTGAAACTACGATCGACACAACACACTTCACACGCATTTCAAGAGAAAGGCTTGCTGCTCGCTGACACTCGCTTTGCGGACACTGGCTTGCTGACAATGGCTTGCTGCTGTTGTGTGTCTTTTCCTCCGCCTGCCCTGTGTGTGTGTGTGTGTGTGTGTGTGTGTGTGTGTGTGTGTGTGTGTGTGTGTGTGTGTGTGTGTGTGTGTGTGTGTGCGTCAACAGCAATGGCGGAGCTCGCCGCAAGCTGATCATCGACTGCGATGCTGGTGTGTTTGGTTGGGGTGGGGGGCGCGGAAAAGACAGGGTGGAGGGCTGTTTGTCAGCCATGAACTCTGCTAAGCATCTCTGCACCTGGGTTGCTGTTGCGTGCTTGCTCCAAGATCACCGATTCACCACCACGGTCTCCGTGTCTGCGACTGTTATGTATGCTGATGATGGCAATCCACTCATTGCAGGCACGGATGACACGGAGGCCATTCTCATGTGCCTGAACTGCCCCAACGTGGATGTCGTTGCCATCACCTGCGTCAACGGCAACATCCACCGCGATCAGGTCATCCACAACGTGCGACGCGTCCTCTCCCTGTGCGGTCGCACCGACATCCCCGTCTTTGCAGGTTCATTGAGCCGCACTTGTGATCATGCCTGTGTGTTGAACATGGGATGAACACAACCTTGCTTCCTGTGCTCAGCTTAGCTGCTGCAACGTGAAAGTAGCAAACCCATCACCCCCACTGACAAACACGCACACACGCATTGCCAACTCACTCATGCCGCGAACACACACACACACACACACACACACACACACACACACACACACACACCACCCACCACACACACACACACCACACTCGTCGTCGTCGCGACGGCTTTTAAGCAACTGCCTGACAAGTTGACTATTAGTTGTCAAGCTAGATCACCATCTCCCCGAAGGTCCTTCTCGGCAGCCGGTGCACGCGTTGACCTTGGGTCTCTACCCTTTGCAGTTTCGTAGACGTTACGGATCCATGTGGCAGTTCTAAGAGGCAGACTGTACACCGCGACACACACACACACACACACACACACACACACACACACACACACACACGTACCCACCCACACGCACACACACGCACACCTGTCTGTGCAGGCGCTGTTGCCCCGCTGGTTGCGCCGCTTGAGGATGCAAGCTTCTTCCACGGTGCAGACGGACTCGGCGATGCCGACACGAAAGGCGAGGCGCCGGAGAGCGAGTGGCCGCCACTGCAGGAGGAGAATGCTGTTGACGCCCTCATTCGCATCTGCCGCGAAGGCGTCAAGCCAACGGCAGAGGTGCGCGACTGTGTATATGTGTGTGCGCGCGCGACTGTGTATGTGTGTGTGTGTGTGTGTGTGTGTGTGGAGGTGTGTGTGTGGAGGTGTGTGTGTGTGGTGATGGTACGCATTTGTTGTTGCATGGTCGATTCGTCATGTGTGTATGTGCGTGTGTGACTTTCGACCAAAGAGGCGTGGGCGTCATGAACACGCCGCGTGTTCACCGATCGTTCGCTGTGTCTCTCCATCACATGCCAGGGAGACAACGTGCACCAGGTGCACATTGCCCAGCTTGCCGACGCCCTGGAGACAAAGGAGCAGCAGCAGCGCAAGTTCATGAAGGGTAAGCACTTAATCTGTGTTGGAACACGACGTGTGTCCAGCGTTGCCAGCGAGACCATCGTCGTTTACATCTTTATCTAAATCCTCGTTGGCGTGTTTTTTCTGCTCATGTTTCCGTCATTCCCCTTCCTCACACACACGCACATACACACACACACACACATGCACACACACACACACATGCACACACACACACACACACACACACACACACGCACACACACACGCACGCATGCACGCACGCACACACACGCACGCACACACACACACGCACACACACGTACGCGCGCGCAAAAAACCACGCCTGTGTGCATGCGTGTATCGCATTGTCCGCTGTCGGGTGTGCCAGCGCTGGCGAGCAAGGGCGACTATGAGGGCGCGCGTCGCATTGATCTCGACATCAAGGACACCTCCTCCCGCATCATGTCCCTGCGCCGCGCCGCCGAGACCATCGGTGCGTTTGCCATGTGTGCGTGCGTGCGTGTGTGCGTGTGTGCGTGCACAGAGTGTGTATGGTTGGTTGTTGGTTGTTTCTGTCCGCGCAAAAGTGTGCAGTGTTGCTCAATTGGCATGAGGCATTCATCAATCTGCATCTGTCTCGCTCACTGTTATCGTCACCACCCACCCCAACAACCCCCCCCCCCCCCAAATGTCCCTGCCACGACCACGACCACGACCAGGCCACGGCGAGTGCTACCCAACGGTTGAAGTGCTTGCGCTGGGGCCACTGACCAACCTCGCCATTGCCGCGCGGCTCAACGTCGAGTTCCCGGCCACCGTCAAGCATCTTTTCATCATGGGCGGCACGTACCGCGCACGGTGGGTGCATGTGTGTGCGTGTGTGTATGTGCGTGCGTGTGTGTGTCTATGGGTGATCAAAGGAATGCACACATTCCATTGACAGGTTTGTATGTTCTCGCGGTGGTACGCTGTATTGCATCAGTGTAGACTTGAACACTCACCAGCAAGTCTATCTCCTCTCCCCACTCCCATTTCCTGCATTGCATGCAGCGGCAATGTGCCGTACAACGCGTCATCTGAGTTCAATGCCCACGCCGACCCGGAGGCACTCGACATCTGCATGCGCGCGTTCATGCGTCCCGTCCTCGGTGTGTGGTCACATGGGCAGGCATCGTGTGCACTTGGGCACGAGTATGCTCGCACACGCATGTGCGTATACGTTCAAGTGCACGTTCACGAACTCACGTCAATCGATACCGCCTTGCACTCACACACACACACACACATACGCACACACACACAACCAACGAAACACACAACTCACAGTGACGTGGGAGGCGTGCCTGGACCACGCGCTGCCGTGGGATCGCGTGCATGCCTGGCGCGACAAGCCAACCAAGAAGGCAGCCTTCATCACCAAGATCATGCACCACACCCGCGCTGTACGTACTTCCGTTACATGGTTGACGCTTCATTCCATATTGCAGACCCATATGTTTGTCACACACACAATCACACACACAATCACGCACACACAATCACACACACAATCACGCACACACATACGCACACACACAATGCACGCCCCACCTCACCTTCAACCATCACACCTCAATTCCGGCAGCTGTGCGAGCGGGAGGGATGGCCGTTTGTCCCTGCAGATCCACTCGCCGCCGCAGTTTGCCTCTACCCTGATATCGGTGCGTGCGTGCGTGTGTGTGTATGTGTGTGTTTGCATGTGTGTACGTGCATGTTGAGCACAACCAAACCGCTTTCTGCAGCCCCATCCCTCTCCCCGAAACACACCTTCTTCCAGCTCACCCTGCTGCCCACCACCACCACCACCACCACCACCACCACCACCACCACCACCACCACGCGATCGCCAGTGACGGAGAAGGGTGCGCAGCTGCACTACGTTGAGGTTGAGCTCGCCGGTGCCAAGACGCGTTCACAGTCCATTGCTGACCTTGAGGACATGACAAAGTGCGTGCGCAACTGCTGGCTCATCACGGACGTCAACTCGGATCGCCTCTTTCACGCATTCTGCTCCATCACAGACGAGTGATGCGCGCGCTCGGGTGCACGTGACTGACAGTGGCTGCACGTGATTGGTTGTGGCTGCGTGCTTTTCAATTGTGCTCGACTGTGATTTGATTGGATGTTTGCGTGGGCTTCTTTTGACGTTTCATGCGTGTGCCTGCACCATCGAGCAGCAGACACGCCTTCATTTACTTTCTGATGGTCGCTTGCTCGGTTGTTTGCAATGGTGGCATGAACAAATGTGTTCTCGGTTAAGTCAGTTGTGTCCCTCTCGGTGTCTTGCATGTGGCTCATATGCGCTCTCAATTTTTGTATTTTCAGCCGCCCCACAACACACATCATTTGCACATCATCAGAACATCACACCGTCGCAGCATCGTGAGCGAAACAAACAAAACGAAAGCCATTCAAGCCAACAGGAAGCAAAGCAGGATGAAACACAAGAACAACGAGCAGCAGAAGCAGCAAGCAAAAGTGGAAAACAAACCACAACTGAAAGTGTGCACAGTCGCAGCATTGAGGAATTGGTTGCACACGTGTGGCATCAAGCTGATGATGATTGATTGCGCAGGTACGGTTGCAACAACGCCGCCCACTCTGCCGCCATGCCTTTCTCTTCCTCTTGCAGATTCCATTCCCGATGTGGAGTGTGCTGTGGACACATTGGTTGCATGCGTGCATGTGGGTGTGTGTGCATGCATGTGTGCATATGTGTGTGTGTGTGTGTGTGCGTGCGTGTGCGTGCATGTGTGTGTGTGCGGCAGTGAGCGTTGGTTGGGTCAGCTGGCATTGAAATCCAATGAACCTTGGGTACCATACCACAACAAAAGTCACAAACAACAACAACAACAACAACAACAACAACAACAACAACAACAACAACAACTACAACTACAACACAACATGGTTCATGATGTTCCTTTCCACCAGCCACGTGTACACGCGTCACAACTCACGATGATGAGAAGATCGCCCCGGCACTCCACGGCTGTGGCCTCGTCGAGGTCAATGTATCCTCTGAAGTGGTGCGGCTTGCCCCCAACGGGTTTGTAGTACTCAAGCACACGTCCCTTGCGCGTGATGAAGCGGCGCTTGCGACTGCGGTTGCCTTCGCCCTGCTTGTGGAACCACCCGCACAGCAGCTGCGCTCGCTCCCGTCTGGCCGTGAGGGAGGTGATGGCGGGGGAGGGGGAGAAAGGCGAGGGAGATAAATGCCGTGAGTGGTTGTTGCATACTCCTAGATTATGCACGAAGACCACAGTATTTCTGCTCCTCTGAAGCAACACACAGACAGACAGACAGGCAGACACACACACACACACACACATACACACACACACACACACACACACACACACAAGCAGCACAGGGCATCGTGACTGACTGTGCGTGTTGGTATTCCTCCTGCGTGAGCGGGTGCAGCAGCGCAGCCATGTCTGCCTGTACACTCTCCTCACTCGCACCGGACGCGTCTGCAAGCAGAAGCTCAAGCACACCGCATCGCCCGCCGTACGTCCCTGGGCAGCGGTGGCGGTAGCGGTTGCGGAGGTAGTTTCAGTCGAGCACACGTTGGTGAGATGTCACGCGTCCACAAAGGTGGTTGTGAGAGAATCAAGAAGCACACACAGAGACACAGACAGCAAGAGATAGACACACAGACACACACTCTCTCACACACACAGACAGACACGCATACAGGCATGCATACAGACAGACACACATGCACATACATACACACACACAGACTCAGCACGACGTACCGTAGATGAAGGTTGGCATGGGCTGCCTGAGGAAAGAGAGCGACATGACTTGGGAGCCGGCGTCAAATGAAGCAATCCTGCAGCACGCAGGGAACGCGCGCACCTGATGCGGGGGAGAGCGTGGCAGACAGACAACAGCAGCAACAGCAGCAGCAGTATGGTGGCGGTGTGAGAGAAGCGGGAGCGACAAAGAGAAAGGAAGGGGAGTGGGTATGTCAAGAGCAGTGTTCTCACATGAACAACGCAAACAAACAAACAAACAAACAAACAAACAAACAAACAAACACACAAACACACAAACAAACAAACAAACAAACAAACAAGCAAACAAACAAACAAGCAAACAAACAAGCAACGTACGATGACGCGCCCTTCGCGTCCGGCTGTGGCAAAGACGTGACCCGTGGGAGAGGCGGCAACAGCCAGTACAGCATCATCGTGTCCGCGCACAACAGTCATCTTCTCGCTGTCCTTGCAGTCCCACACGCGACACGAGCGGTCGTAGGAGCAGCTCGCCACGTGTGAACCATCGAGGAAGCACACGCCAACCACAGCATCCCTGTGGCCCTCAAACTTGCGCACAACGCGCAGCGTCTGTGTGCTTGCCTCCCAGTGCAGCACCAGCACACACTTGTCTGAGGAACCGGCAACAATAAAGTCACCACGCACAGCCAAGCGCGTCACGCGCTCGTCAATGTGCTTGAACTTCACCACGTGCACACCGCTCGCATCATACAGGTGCAGGCTGCCCCGCTGGTCCGCCACAAACACATGTGCGTCATCTGACGAGACGGCGACAGCGGACACACGGTTTGGCACCACGACCGTCTGTACCTGCGGATACACAGACGTGCTGTCAATCACGTGCGACACAAGTTCGCACTCGTCTCCGCTGGCGGCGTCGTCCGCGTGTGTCGGCAGCTGCGTCCAGCGGTGGAAACGAAGCGTCTTGTTCTCGGTGCCGAAGATGACAGCAGGCGCCTTGTTCATCACGGCCACGCTCGTCACCCAGTCTTTGCTGTCGTTGGAGAGTGTGCACATGTGCCGCACCTCAGGCAACACCCGCTCCCGCTGGCCTTGAGCGTGACTCCCGTGCTGTGTTTGATCGTCACCACCGTTATCGCCGACGTTGTCGCGGTGTGCGCTGCGCGTGGGTGGGGTGGCAATCAAACACGACACACGTCCGCTGTTCAGCATGCCGCATCGGCCAAACACGAGCCTCTGCCACTCCTCTACTGCGGGTGACGACGTGCTTCCCGCGTCAGCGTCCACGCTCGCTCCTTCCATCGCTGCTGATGCCTCGTCCAACGCCTTGCCGCTGTCATCGTGCGTTGGAGTTGGTCTCGCCGATTCTCCTGTCCCGCTCTCGTCCGTGCTCGCGTTTGCGTCTGCCGTCGTTGCTGCTGTATCGGCGGCGCTTGGTCCTGCGAGTGCCGGCACCGTCTTGAGTGGAATCACCTCCCACACTGCAGCGGTCTTGTCGCGTGATGCTGTGAAGAACAGCGGCAGCGTTGGGTGGCTCGCAATGCCAACCACCTCTCGCTCGTGGAACTGCAGTGTGGCTGCCGTGGTTGGCGGGGGCGATGCTGATGGCTTCTCACCTTCTCCTTCCTTGCTTTGCTCCTGCCGGCCCTCACCATTGCTCTCATGCGATCGCTGCGTGCTGGTTCGTGCTTGCAGTGCCATGTTGAGATTCCACAGATGAACAAGCCGATCGTCGCCCGCCGTCAGCAGATACTGTCGTGTGTCGAATGTTGTGCGTGATTGCGTGCTTGTGTGAGTGTGGAGGCAACCTTGAGCTCAAAAGAGAGTCAACCAAAATTGACAGCGAGGCAACAGCAACGGCAGTCAACGAGAGCACACGCCTCAACAAGAGAAGAACAAGTGTTTGTATACACACGTGACCGTCAGCTGAGGGCTTTGCGCTGTTGATCCAGTCTGTGTGCGCGTGGAAGTCTCCAATCTCAGAGAAGCTGCTCAGGTCTTTCTTCACGTGGAAGATCTGTAAAAACCAGCCGTGGAGGCCTGCGTTAGCATCATGTGCACAAACACACATACACCACGCATAGAACGGCATGGTGAACTGCATATTCACACACAACAACACAAACAACAACAACAACAACAACTTAAACAACAACAACAACAACTTAAACAACAACTTAAACAACAACAACAACAACAACAACAACATCAACTTAAACAACTTAAACAACAACAACAACATCAACTTAAACAACTTAAACAACAACAACAACAACAACATCAACTTAAACAACAACAACAATCACACACACATACACACACAACGCGCGCGCAAGTCCACCTTGATGTTGACGTCCCAGGTGGCGACAACGAGGCGAAGCGCATCGCCAGGCAGCGGCGTGATGTCGTGAATTGGCGATGACCCCGCTGGTCGGAACGACTGCATGCACTCCCATGCCATCTCCGCCTTGTCGACAAGGCGCCAGATGCGCAGGTTTCGGTCGTCACCACCTGTTGCCACCACCTCGTCCCCGCGCGTGTATGTGCATGAGACAACGGGGCACGGGTGTGGCAGCGAGCACAGCACCACCGCTGTGTTCAAGGACCAGATGCGCGCGCAGTTGTCGTTGTACGCAACGAGTAGCTCCGTGTTGGCGTGGTTCACGTCCATATCTCTGCACCCGTCCAAGTGGATGGCGCGCGTCTTGTCCATCTTCGTGACTTGGAACTGCCGTTCGAGATTGTGCGTCTCAACATCATACATGTGGATGCCGTTGCGAGCGAGACACAGCAGCTTCGTGTCCTGCTGCACAAAGCGCACGCGGCTCGCACGCCCTTTGTCGCCTGGCGAGTGGGTGCGAGTGAGAGAGAGAGAGTGTGTGTGTGTCAATGTGAGTGTGTGAGTGTGCGAGTGCATGTGTGTGTGTGTTTATGTGAACCAGTTGCACAACGCCTGTTTCACCAATCCAATTGCCACGACGCATGACACCAGACGTCATCAGCAACATCACCACCACCACCATCACCACCACCACCACCACCATCATCATCACACGCACACGAAGTGATCACGTCCAAACTGACAGTTGAGCGTTGCGATTGGGGCGCCAGTGTTGAAGTCGAAGAGGCGAACATCGTCCCCCGCCGCTGCGAGAAGATCCTCGCGCGCATTCACCGTCACGTCGCTCACCGTGCAGTTGAAACCACCAAACGTCCGCACAACAGACCCGTCTTTGGGGTCCCACACCTTCGCCGTCTGGTCACTGGTGTGTGCATGCACATGAACATATGTATGTTTAAGTGTGTGCGAGAGAGCCAGCGTGTGAAACGTGTGTGCACGAAGATGTGATGGACATGTGTGCTCACACGCACGTGGTGCATGGTGCAGTGCATTCATATGTCATATGCACGTGCAGCTGGGCGTGGTGTCGTGGCGTCACCACTGGCTACCGAACCTGGAGGCTGTGAGGATGAGCGGGCGGGTGGTGCCGACGAACACGGCCTTGGTCACGCGATCAGCATGGCCAGCAAAGGAACGGAGCAGCGGGCCTGGTGACGGCGGCATGTTGTTGTTGGCGGGGGGGGGGAGGAACGCGCAGGGCAAGAACGTGAGCATGTGTTAACCGACACAGATCGGTGCAATGTGTGTGTGTGTGTGTGTGTGTGTGTGTGTCAATACGTATGCACGTAGACAGGCAGACACCAGGCAGGCAGACAGGCAGACAGGCAGGCAGACAGGCAGACACACACACACACACACACACACACACACACACACACAGACACACACACACACACACACACACACACACACACACACACACAGACACAGACACACACACACACGCGCGCGCGCGCAGCCACAGCTACAATCTCCCCTGAGCGTACCGCCTGGAGCGTCGAGGCATGGTGTTGCGGGGAGGACGAGGGCGGTTTGATCGGACCAGGCGGCCTGGCAGATGGTCTGCAGCAGCGGCGCGTCAATCAGCGTATCCACGGCTGGGGCGAGAAGGTGGGCGTTGGTTGCGATGTTGCGAGGCAACCAGTGAGATGATGGGCAAACCATCTGCAGAGATGTTTGCTCGCGATCTGAAACAAACAACAAACAAACAAACAAACAAACAAACAAACAAACAAACAAACAAACAAACAAACAAACAAACAAACAAACAAACAAACAAACACGCACACACAGAGACAGAGAGAGACCCAAGGATGGTTGCGAGTACTGACTGCATCGCGCGAGGAGCTGGGCTGGCAGGGCGTCTGGGGTGTGCGCGAGGACATGTGCAGAGAGAAGAAGCAGTTGCCGAAGCCGCAGCAACTGCGAGGATGTGTGCACGTCGCTCACATTCGTTTCCGCACACTCAATGTCGTCAATTGTCTCGAAAATGTCAAACTCGACGCATTTTGCACGCAGCCAGTGGTAGTTGCTTGCACACACGCGCACTGCACATGGGAAAGGGAACCGGTAAATGTTCAGACGAAGAGGCGTGGGGCGAAATGAGATGCGTGCATATCACGAGCTGTCGCATGTGAACCCATACACATCAGGACACAGGAAAACGACGACAGGCTGAACCCACATAGATAGACACACACACACACACTGACAGACTGACGCACCCACCCACCCCCACACACACACACGCACAAACACACACACCAACACGTGCACACGCACCGAGGTCTGACCAGCGCTGCGCGCTGTGCAGATGAAAGGGAAGCTCGTCCAACTTTCGCGCGTTGGCGACACCATCGACAACAGCAGCAGCAGCAGTAGCAGCGTCATCACGACCACCATCAGCACGGCCGTCGTGGCTGCTGCCACTGTCGTCACCGGGTGTGAAGTAGAGCGGTTGCGGGGCAACGAATCGAACAGCCTCGCGTGGCTCGCCCTCTGGTGTCAGGTACGCCTTGGCAGCGTGCGTCCACTTGCCAATGAAATAGTCTGCAAGGAGACCGTGGAAGCGGTGCTGGAGGTCTGGCGTGGCGAGGTAGCGCTCGTGGCACGCCTCGACGAAGGAGCGGTGGTACCACGCGTGCACAACACCGCCGGGCGCACTGCGCGTCACCTGCAATGTGATATCGAGGGAAGAGACACAGGGTGGGGTGTCAATGGAGAGAGCGTGCGTGGGCGCGTGGGTGTGAATGAGCAAGGACAAAGCAATTGGAAGTCAATGGCCGGCACTTGCACGCAGAATACACGCACGCACGCACACACACACACACACACACACAGACACACACACACAGACACAGACACAGACACAGACACACACACACACGCACAGGCAGACAGACACAACACACACACACACAAACTACACACACACACAGACACAAAATACACACACACACAGACACAAAGTACACACACACACACCAAATACACACCATGACGTCCTTGAGCTCGCGGTGGATGCGCGCCCAGAGCAGCGGAGGGATGCGGCGAATGGGCGGTGTCCAGTGCGCAAACACCGCGTTTAAAACGGTGTCATCACAGGACAAAACGTCCTCCAACTCATCCGAGGACAGGCCGCGTTTAGCGCAGGTGACAAAGGCCAGGGCAGCCCGTACCAAGTCCACCCCAAAACGCGCCTCCAGGTCCTCCAACACGTGCTGGATCAGTGTTGCACACGTTGGCGGCAGCGTCTGCGCTGTCGTCTCCAGACTGTCAAACGACCGCCACGCAAACGCGCGCATGCACACAACACGTGCGTACAGCGGTGTTGGGCAGGCAGCACACGCAGCGAGAACACCCTGCATCTGGTCGTCAGCAAGACAACGCCCACCACGTCGCAGCTGCTGTGTGATGATGGCGTGTGTCAGGTCCCTGTCGATGGTGGACACGGGGACGAAGGATGCGTCCTTTGGAAAGCTGCGCCGCAACTCGGAGAACACGGGCGTGTCTGTGATGACGGAGACGAGCACAGCGACGTTTGGCGGCAGCGGGCGGGGAAAGAGGCTCGCCACGACAGACGGGGTTGCATCGACAGACGAGAGCTGGTCAAGCGAGTCCAGGACAACCACCACGGGGCGCACGGCAGCCGCTGCCACCAGCGCCGCGTGAAACGCAGACACCACATCGCGCAGGCTCAGCGCTGACGATGAGGACGATGGTGATGGCTCTGTCTTTGGCACTGTGGACGTGGACGAGGCGTCGCGCATGGCGTGATCATCATCAGCAGTGCCGATGTCACCATCACCATGACCATGACCAGCATCAGCATCAGCGTCAGGTTGAGTGGCTGCGGTCAGCTGGTCCACCAAGCCGTGCAGGAGGAGGCGCACGGAGCTCGACATGGGGCTCGTGCCCAGCAGGCGATACAATAGAAGCGGCTCATCGCGTCCAGCAGCCTGTCTTTGTTGTTGCTGCTGCTGCTGCTGCTGTTGTTGTTGGTGCTGTTGCTGTTCGTCTTGCTGTTGAGTGTCGGGTGCGCTTGTGGTGGTGGTGCTGCTGCCAGCATCCATCACGACATCGGGGTTGAGCGCGGGCGGTTGCGTGCACCCGAGCTTCGACCACAGCTGCTGTGTTGCAGCGCACATGAGCGATGTCTTGCCTGCACCCGAGACACCGTGAAGCACCAGCGGCCAGCACGTCGCCTTCTCGACACCATCGCCATCACCGCCACCGCCACTGCTGCTGCTGCCGCTAGCTGTGGCGTCTTCCTGCACTTGTGTCGCGCTGTCACCATCACCATCACTGTCATCACCACCTCGGATGGCCGCGTATGCGTGTGCGACAAGCTGTGCCACCAGCTTCTCCCGGCCGATGTGGGTCGACCCCTTGCTGGCAAACATGCGCTGGTGGTGGTGGAGCTCGCTCAGTACAAGCGGAGGCAGCAGCGGCACGGCACCCGACTGCCCTTGCTGTTGCTGCAGCTGTTGCAGTTGTAATTGCTGCTGCTCGCTGGCAACGCGAGTGATGGATGCAGTCACAAACGCCTCAAATGCCGCGCAGAATTCGGCAAGGTACGCCCGGTGTGCTGGGTCGTTCTGATCAATGCCTTTGTTCGCCACCCATGCGAGCGACTGCTTGTACACCGCCTTCACCTTCTGTTCCATCTCGTCTCGCAGGGCCGTGAGACGCTGGCGTGCGCGTGTGTTCAACGCAGTGCCGTCACTGCTGCCTGAAGAAGATGATGATGGTGGTGCGTCGAGGTAGCGGGCACGCATTGCATCGCCAGCACCAACACCACAATGCTGCGACGACGACGACGACGACGATGATGCTGGTGGTGCCAGGTCGGTGATGGTTCGAAGCAGCAGCATGGCGCGGTCACCAAAGCGCGTGTCGTCTCTCTCCGCCTGCCGAAACTCCCGTTCCGTCACTGGATATTGCGTATCAGGGGTGAGGGAGAGTGTAAGATGGAGGGCGTGGAATCACACACAGACACATACATACAAAACATACATACACACATACATACATACAAAACATACATACACACATACATACATACAGACAGACACATACATACATACATACATACATACATACATACATACATACATACATACATACATACATACACACACACATACATACATACATACATACATACATACATACATACATACATACATACATACATACATACATACATACATATATACATACATACATACATGCAGACAGACAGGCACACAGACAGACAGGCACACAGACAGACAGACAGACTCACACACACAGACAATGCACCGCACCTGACATGAACGAGTCCTGGAGCTCCTGCCGCAGTTGGGGATCCAGCGAAGGGAGATCGCACGTGGAGGCAATATCTGCAAGCGCAGCAGAGATGCGAGGCCCATCGCGTGACCACTGCAGCCAGGGCGGGAGCAAGCAATGTGAGTTGGACGGGCAGAGAGGGGGGCCCTGACATTTAACAGCGGCATGCTTCACTGCGTTTTGCATGTGAATGTGTGTGTGTGTTGTGTTGTGTTGTGTTGTGTTGTGTTGTGTGTATGTGTGTGTTGTGTTGTGTTGTGTTGTGTGTGTGTGTGTGTTTTTGTGTGTGGTGTGTGTGTGTGTGTGCGTGTGTGTGTGTGCACGAGCGGAACGTCCGACCCACTGACTGCCTTGCCTGACCTGCTCTGCTGTGTCGTCGTCGCGGAACTGCAGGAGCTCGTACTTGTGCCCAATGTCATTGAAATCTTGCTTGTACCAGCGGTTGAGGATGGTCTTGGTCTCTGCAGATGCATGCTGGTCAAGGAGCTGGAACATGGCTGCAGACATCTCCAGCGGCGCCGGTGTCCATCCATACTTGTCGCCCAGCATGCCCTGTGTTTGTGTGTGTGTGTGGGAGCGGGGAGGGTAAGTGTTGGTAGTTGAACATACACTTTGCATGAGCAACGCAGGGGCAAGATGACCAGCATACAGACAAGGAGACACGCATGTGACTACACATGTACACACATGCGCACACACGCACACATGCACACACACACACACACACACACACACACACACACACACAAACACGTGCGCACACACACACACACACACACACACACACACACACACACACACACACACACACACAAACAAACACACGCACACAACACAAGCCTGTCCAAGCAACGTACGAGGAAGCATACGCCGGCAGACTCCCGGACGATGGTGGAGACCTCTCGCAAGCAGACGTCCACGGTGTCGTGCGTTTCGGACACGTGCTGGGAGATGCCCCATCGGAGTGTGGACAAACTGAACTCCAATCCATGCTCCCGTGCTCTCTGCCTCAGCACAGGCACGCTGCGTTCCAGCAGCGCATCTCTCTCCACAGCAAAGTCTGTAGATGTGCGTGTGCATGAAGGCGTGTGTGCGTGTGTGTGGTTGTGTGCGTTTGCGGAAGGGGATGAGGCGGGTCTGGATATGATGTGATGGCGACGTGACCACGATGACAAACCACAAACTCACACACAACACAGCACACACACACACACACACGCAACACAGCACAGGCACACACACACACACACACACACACAGACACAGACACACAGACACACACACAGACACAGACACACACAGACACACACACACACACACACACACACACAGCACAGCCAACCTGTGAACGTGGATGAGACAAAGACACGAATCGTGTTGCTGTGCTCTTGCGGCTGCACCCGCGGGTCCAGGTGTGCCACCATCGCTGCCAATCAATGCACAATCACACACAGCGAAGACGAGCCGAGACGAACCACAGAGCAGCAGAGAATGGTCCTTCTCAAGTCCACTCAAAACACCCTTCACTGGAACTGCAAAATCCTGCCTGACGCGTTTCACACCACCAGACGATGGTGACAGGATGCGCTCTGCTCCTCGTTGTCGTCGCAGTTGTTGTCGCAGCAGCCACGGCCACTGCGACGGCAGGCGCGTTGCGGGTGGGAGATCGGCCGAGGCACGGCGCGGTGCTGTCTGGGAAGACGGTGTGCTTTGACGTTGCTGGGCTGAGGCCCGCCACCAGCTATGAGGCGCGCGTGTCGTATGTTGGTGTGGTGCCGTCCCTGTTTACACTCACCTTCGCCTGTGGCAAGGATGCCGAGGAGCACGACAGCTTTTCCCCCGAGCCTGCTTCACTTGGGGTTGTTCTCGCCGACCAAGGCGATGACACGGCTGTTGTGGATCACACCGGCTCCAGGCGTGTTCAACGGCTCCAACAACAACAGCAACAACGACAACAGCGACAACAGCAACAACAGCAACAACGACGGCAGCTGCTCGACACGAGCAAGATCATCTTTAGAACAGATGTGAAGGGAGCGCCCATCTCACCGGGCGCCGGTGGCTGCAGCACTCTGTGCGTCACCGGAGAGTACGCCAGTGTGCCCATGTACCGACATCAGAGAGATGGGGAGCCAGTGCTACGGTTCACGCTTGTCGTTGAGGAGAACGTTGTGTTTGGGCTGGTTCCAACGTCTGTGGTGTGGCTGATACCGACCATTCTTGTGCTTGTCGCACTTGTACAACTGCTCATCGTTCCACGTCTCCACACCCACATCCTCCGCCAATACCGATGCTGACACACATTGTGCGTGCGTGTGTGCGTGTGTGTTGTTTGTGAGAGAGAGAGTGTGTGTGTGTGTGACAGACCGTGCCACTGCTGACACCAGACACCACCAACACCGGCACAAACACGTTGCAAGCTCGTTTGGATGCGTCACCTTGCCATATTGGGATCATGTACTTTTATACAGATCAGAAGGAGGAGGACGCAAGGCGCAAACAGCGATTGTGCGCACCTTGCTGCCATATGTACACACAAGCAAGTAAACGACAGTCAAAGAGGGAAAACAGAGTTAAAAAGGAGGGGAGGGGAGAACGGAAGAGAGGAGGAGAGGTGTCGCGGAATGGGTTGGCTTTGTGATGCACATGATGTCATCAGCCATCGGCGGTAAGGATCAGCGCACGGGGTAACAGCAGCAAACGGTGGATCAAACTATGAGAACAGAAGCCGGGGACGCTTGATGACAGCACAACACGTCGTGCCCGCAACAAATGCGGCATGGCTTGATCAATCCATGGTGGTGAGGATCTCCAGCCGTTTCAACACCTGTTCAGAAAAAAGGGCGGGCGAAGTGGGTGAGGGGGACGAGTGGGTCATTGTGTGTGTGTGTGTGTGTGTGCGTGCGTTGAGTGTGAGTACGTGAGTGAGTGAGAGTGAGTGTGTGCGCTTGCACAGGACAAAGCGTAACGACGAAGAAGATGTTAACACGAAAGCAGGAGGTATGAGATCAACAAGAGGGGAAAGGTGCAAAAGGTTTGAAAGGAAGGTTTCGCACACCACTAGGATGGCTGAATGGGAGAATGCCGCCCATGAGAGGGTGGCAAGTCGAGTTCAGTCATCAGACATAAAAAGTGTGCATGTTCGTGTTCGCAGGGGCTACCGTTGCATAATCAGTGCAACATCAAAGCAACCGGCTTATCCTGCGGTTGTTGGTGGACAAGGAAGGAAGCAAGGGACGTGGGGAGGGTGCAGAAGGCAAAAGAGGGGGGAGGGAGGAGGGAGGAGGGAGGAGGGAGGAGGGAGGAGGGAGGAAGGAGATCCGAGGGCGAGTTGCAAAACATAAGGAAACATCGAGTGGGAGTAGCGGAAGAGAAGTAAAGGAAACGGCGAGCAGAAGAGAAGAAGAGGGGGAGGGGGGCAGAGCCAAAGCGAGGCAACGCGCACATGTGTCCTACCTTTGCGGGGCTGGTTTCTTGGATTTCACCCGCTAAGAACATCTCGTCCACCAACGCATACACTTTGTAAAAGTTGAACAGGAGATCCAGCTCGCACACGTTTGTGAAAAACTGGTTGAGAATCTGCCAGCCACAAGCACAACCGACAAGTTTGAGTCAGAGAAGAGAAAGGCAGGCATGTGCGTGCAATGCAAACGGCACACACGCACACACACACACACGAAACACACACACGAACACCAAACAAACAAAACTACAAAGCGCCAGTGCACACACACACACAAAGGGTGTCTCTGCGCACCTCGACAAAGTTGTGGATGGCCTCCATGTACGCAAGGTTGTTGTCGTTGATGTCCACGCACAAGCAGAAGAACAGGCCGGCATATCGTCTGTACACAATCTTGAATGTGCGAAACTGCAAAAGACACAAGAAAAGACAGCACGTGAAGGGGGTACCAGCTGGAGTGAGCGTGACAAGTGACAGTGAAGAAGTGACGGGGCACCACAGACGCTTTCTTCACTCATCCGCACCTCTGTGCTTTCGTCGCAATCCCACACCACATAATAAACACAGTGACACACACACACACACACACACACACACAAAAGCACACACACACACACGCACACACGCACACACACATGACGCACGCAACCGCACCTCGACAAAGTTTGTGTGTTGGGAGCCACGAACGGAGACAAGAGCGTGCACCTCCTCAATCAACTTCTGCTTCTCATCGTCCTCAAAAGGCATGTACCTGAGACCAAAAAAGGTGAGTGGAAAAGGTGAGCAAGGGCAGCAGCACCAGAGAACAGGCACACTACCCGCAAACCAAACAACCAAAACAACCACCACTGGCACAAGAGCATACATCAAGCACGCACCATTTTGCCAGACGGGTTTTGCCCGCCCGATTTTGAATCAAGAAGAAGCGAATCTGCCACACACGCACACACACACACGCAGTGGTACGTGAGTGGTGTGTACATCGTGAAAAACTTACAAGGCAACAACACACACACACACACACACACACGCACACTTGTTCTCTCTCCGTCTCTCTCCTTCTCATATCGCCGCTCACCATGGTTGGTGGGTTTGGTGTGTTGGGAAAGTGTGGTCCGTTTGTGTTGGAGAGAGCGACAACAAGGCAAAAGCCTGAGGGCGGAGAAAAATGACGAAAGAAATCCAGTAATGCGGCAGTGCTGATGTTCGACAATGAGAATCAACAGCGATTAGCGAAAAGCTTTAGAAAACATCACAGAAGAATGTAAGGTCGAACTTCTCATTTACTGACAAAATAATTTGAGTGGGCGCAAGCACGCAAAAGTTGCCGGCGCGCCGTTGCAAACGCAAGTCTTCTGCCGCGCACCGCTCGAAAGGCGGTTTGGCGCACAACTGTCACATCACACACAACACACACACACACAACAAAGGCGCGCCGGGCAGCCAGCTTGCTCGACTTACCGTGTTCACCTGACTGTCCCCTCCTTCCCCGCTTGCTTGCCATTGCCGTTTGCGCTCCTTTGGTTTGGCTGGCTGCACTGGCTGGTGTGTGTCTGCTCGACATTCAACCGTGGGTTCGAGCGAGCAAGAGGCCCACGACTCCATCCCTTCGCCCGCTTGGTATGGCCAGCTGTGTCGAGCTCCTGTTCATCATCACCATCAGCGGTCGCACGGCTTTTCTGTGCTGAATGCCGCCACATTTGACCGTTATAATTTGTGGCTGCTGGGGGATCATGGCAGTCACGGCGCGCCATCTTTCCTGCGTCTTGTTGTGTATCGCCATTCTGTGCCGATGCACCTCTTCAACTTTCACCCTCAGTCCCTGTGCTGAAGTAGAAACGCGTGTTGTGTCATCCCTCTTTCCCACTCACCCGACGCTACACACCCTTCTCCCTCTTGTCGATCCGGTATTTGCCCTGTGCTGTTTTGGCGCCCCCATGCCCCTGGCATTGCATGTGCACGCAGCAACAACGCAGCAGGATCAAGTAGTGCCACCTCCACGTTGTTGAACCCGTCCCCATTGCCGTCGCCATCGCCATGTCACACAACCACCACCATCATCCGCAGCAGCAGCAGCACGAGGTGAGCGCTGCCACGCAACGCCACGCACGCGTTTGCTCCTGTGCTCATCAATCGACACGCGGTGGTGTGACAACACAACACACGCTCCAGCAATGCTACTGGCAGTGGGCAGCTCTTGTCCATTTGCCACGAAACTCACACACACACGCACACACACACTCACACACTCACATGCACGCACGCGTGCTCCTGTGCCTTTGTTTTTGCAGCAGCAGCAGCAGCAGCAGTGTTCACTCCCTCTATTGCCTCCCGAGATGAGTCAAGCTGCGTGCTCTTCGTCACCTGCGGGCATTCCGTGTACACCGCCACGCAATGCGCGGAGCACGACGGAAAGCGGCGCTGCCGTCAACGCCAGCCCCTTTGCCAACCTCAAGCTCCTATCGCAGCTGGCCAGCCCCCCAAGGGAGGATCGCCAGACGCAGTCGCTACAGCGACAAAAGAGCGCGCAGGTTGGAGCTGTGGGTGTGGGTGCGCGCGCGCGCGCGTGTGTGTG
Organism: Salpingoeca rosetta; assembly: GCF_000188695.1. NCBI lineage: Eukaryota > Choanoflagellata > Craspedida > Salpingoecidae > Salpingoeca > Salpingoeca rosetta. The sequence goes on along the minus strand of NW_004754927.1, from coordinate 1,717,942 downwards.
TGTGTGGGTAGGTGCATGTGTGTGTGTGTGTATGTGTATGTGTGCATGTGTGTGTGTGTGTGTGTGGGTGAGTAGGTGTGTGTGTGGGCGTGTGTGTGGGCGTGCACCTGAGCGATTGAGATAGTGTGGGGGTGATGCGGTGAGGGACAACACGCGCGCAAATTGTGCGTGTTGATTGCTACAACGGCTGTTGTTGTTTCTGCTGCAGTGCACAATCACTTGCGCCACTGACCAGCCCTTTGTTTTGGCCTTTCAGGCACTGCGCACGCTGACGGCGGTGGCAGCGCAAGAGCTGCAGGCGTCGCCTGCGCGCGCAAAACCAAACCTTCAGTCGTCTTCATCGCCTCAGACAGATGATTCGCCAACAACTGGCGATTGTCAGCAGGGCAGCGGGCGCAAGGGGAATACCCTCATGAGCATCACCACGCAGTGAGTGCCGTCCGTGTGCATATGCGCGTGTGTGATGGTGTCTGTGTGTTGTTGTGCGTTTGTTGTTGTGTGCTCGTGTGCGCGAGAGTGTCTGCGCACGCGCGTGTGTGTCTGTGTGTGCCTAATTGTGCCAACTCACGTGGGCGTGCTGCCAGGTTCTGCGACATTTGCAAAGGCGACATTGGCGCTGAGATTGCCCTGGACACCGTGGCACGACAACTCGGTATGCCCTCGTCCTCTCTTGGTCGTTGCAACATCACACGTGGTGATGATGATGATGAAGAAGAAGAAGAAGAAGAAGAAGAAAGAAGAAGAAGAAGAAGAAGAAGAAGAAGAAGAAGCAGCAGCAGCAGAACATACATTGCAACATTCACCCAACACAAATACACAAACACATACGCAACCATACGCTCTCTCTCTCTCCTCCTCCTCCTCTTCCTTTCTGTTTAGGTGTTGGTCGGCGTCGCATCTATGACGTGGTGAATGTGTTTGAAGGGCTGGAACTTGTCACGCGCAAGGGCAAGAACACATACATTTGGAAAGGATTTGACAACATCAACGGGACGCTCGCAAAGCTCAAGGTGCGGTGATGAGGTCTCGGCTGTGCGCGTGCAAAGCAGTCAGCACGCGGTGTCGTCTGACTCTTTGCTGTTCGTTTAATTTCATTGTTGCTGTTATGGTTGCTGTTCTTGTTCTGGTTGTTGTATGTGCGGCCTTTCCCTTCAGCTCACACGCTTTTCAACGTGCGCTGCGCTGCCTCTTTTGTCCACAGGCGCTGTCCATCACCCACCTCGACAGCCCCACTCGCCCATCTCACACGCTTGACGCTCCACAGCAGGTGAAACACCCCACCTGTTGTTGTTGTTGTTGTTGTTGTTGTTGTTGTTGCTGTTGCTGTTGCTGTTGCTGTTGCTGTTGTTGTTGTTGTTGTTGCTGTTGCTGCTGCTGCTGCTGCTGTTGCTGCTGCTGCTGTTGTTGTCTGCCCGATACCATCACATGTGCGCATAACAACATCGTCTCAATTGTGCTGTTCTCCCTCATCATGATGCCTCGCTGCGTCATCAATCACACACAATCATATGTCCAACAGTCTCCGCTTCAAGGTGTGTGGTGTTGCTTCTACACGCACCCACGTGCACATACACATGCAATGCAAACAACCAATGCAGCCACTGCCGTGTCTGTGCATATGTCGTGTTGCCCTCTTCCCATCTCACAGCACGCCATGTTTTGCACACGTGGGTGTCTGTGTGTGCAGAGAGCGAGGCGACGAAGAAAGAGCGTTCGCTGGGTGTTCTTGCACAGCGGTTCATCATGCTCTTCATGCGAGCACCGGTACGCCCACGCCAATGTAACCGTGCCCTCTTGTCGTCGCGCCTGTTTGCTTCTCTCTTGCAAGCATCAGCTTGCAGCATACTTCCAGTGTTTCTGGACTGTCGCCTGGTCTCTTGTCTCAGCTTGTCGTTCATCAACACTGCTCTTGTCTCTCTTCACTTATCTCTCTTCTCGTGCTCAGGACGGTATGGTGAGCATGGACGAGGCAGCAGACAAACTCATCTTTGGGCCAGGCTGCCCCGAGGAGAAGCGAAGCAAGAGTGCGTTCAGTGCTGTTGGTGGTGGTGGTGGTGGCGATGCTTGTGCTCGTTTGCCTGTTGTTGCTGAGTTTGCATGCATTGATTCGTTCACATCGCTCATTAATTCATAAACACATTGATTGATTGCTCGCTTGCTTGCTTGCTTGATTTATTTATTGAATCATTCATTCGCCCATTCATTCGCCCATTGTTGTACACACGCGCGCGTGTGCACGCATTCCTATTCCAACAGCGAAAATCCGCCGCCTGTATGACATCAGCAACATCTTGATGAGCCTGAACCTGATTGCGAAAGTCAGTGAACCTCCGTCACGCCACGACAACAAACGCGCCGTGTTTCGCTGGTCAAGCATCGACCTCTCGTCCCTGCAGGCAGCCTCAGGTGTGTATGTGTGCGTGTGTGTGCATGGTGCCCTGTGTTTGTGTGTATTTGTCTTTCTGTCTGAAGGGCATTGGTTGTGCGAGTCTGCATTGTTTCTCGAACAGGTGACTGTTGATGATGACGCTATCGGTTATGTTGCGCGGTACATCTGCCCGCTCACTGTGCCGCATTCCACCACTGCTGCACCACATCACGACCGCCTGTCTTTCAGTGTCCAAAGTGAAGATTCGCACCCGAACAGAGACGAACAGACGAAACCAGAAACAGAGCCTGTTCCATCCAGACTCGCCTGAGGTACACGAATACCCCTCATTCACACACGCGCGCGCACGCACATTCACACACATGCGCGCGCACAAGCACGCACGCACATTCACACCCATACGCACGCGCATTCACACAACTCCCTCACTAATGTCACTCCCCAACACGAATGACTCCACCCTGCAGGGGAAAGGGAGCCCTACGCGTGGCCCGAAGAAACCCAAGCGGACGTCGACCACCGGTAGTCGCGCCCGCTCGCGTGCACTCGGCAGGCAGCCCTCGTTTGCCGCTGACACGCCACAGACGCGCCTGCCCTTCCGCTTCCCACAGTCGGCGCTCGTCACACCGCACAACGCTTCGCCGTTGTCGACGAACACCGCCTCCACCTCAATGGCGTCGGTGGCACCGGCAGGGACGGGCCAGGCGCAAGCAACAGCCGCGGTGGCAGTGTCCTCAGCACAGCACCGACATCAACAACAGTATCAACAGCAGCAGCAGTCGTCGTTGCCCCAATTCTCGTTCAACGACGCTGCAACTCAACAGCAGCAGCAGCAGCAGCAGACTTACGCCACCCACGCACCACAAGTGCACACACACCAGTCTCATGCTACCGACGCTCACGCACAGCGCACGCAAGACGCACCAGCTCAGTACCAGCAGCAGCAGCGGTGCAGGGACGTGCCTGGTGTTTCCATCTGCAGTTCAGTACCAGAGGAGTGTGCTGGCGTGATTCCGCTGTCGGCCGCCTTTGACACGCAGCCCACCGACACCTCGATGGCATCGGTGTTCACCCCGCCGCATGCTGTCGTGCGCACACCGTGCACGGCCTCTTCTGCCTCGTCCGCCACGACAGCGTCTGTCCGCAGCGTCATGAGCAACGCAGCCCCATCCACCATGTCCCGCTCGTCCGCGTCATCGCGACAGTACCGCTCCCGCGTTTATGTGTCTAACGCAGATCAGTCGCCGCAGTTCAGCTCGCCAGGGTTTGCAGGCGACACCGTCTCCAACACAGGCACGCCCGCATACACGCACGCATCCTCCGCGCACACCAACAACCACAAACAGCAGCACCAGCAAGAGCACCATCACCATCACCACAACGACCAGCAGCATCAGCACCAGGGCGGATCGTCGGAGCAGCGCATGTATTACAAAGGCCCGTCGCGGCGAGAGGGGCTTGCGCCATATCCCATCACGGAACACATCCAGATGGCACTTGGGTACTCGCCCAAGAGCCAGGAGAGGCTTTACAGACACACGCCACCACCATCAGCCAAGACACTTGCAGCAGCGCCAGCATCATCATCAGTCACCGCCATTGACACGTTGAATGTGCAGTACCACGAGCAGCAGAAACGCGTCGTCACTGGGCGCGACGTGCCGCCGTCATCGTCTTCATCATCGCTGACACACGCGCTAGCGAGCACGACAAAGCAGTGCCAGTACACGCAGGAGCGCATTCATGTCCAGCAGACGAGTGAGTACAGCTACCAGCAGCAATACCAGCACCAGCAGCAACAACAACAACAGCAGCAATACCAGCAGCAGCAGCAGCAACAACAGCCGTTGCACGGACTGGTGTTTTCGCCGCTTTCGCTTCCAAAGGAGGCTGGGCGCTCTGCCGTTGGACACACGCACGCTGGCGCGCACATGCCGAGGTGATGGTAGTGCCGAGTGGTGCAGCGGTGGAAGAAATCCAACAACACGGCCAGGTCAGTGACGTGTTTGGGCAGCAGTGGTGGTTGCACCCACGATGCTGCTCGTAGCTGCGTGCTGATGATTGAATTGTGCTTGAACGCTTGGCCGGGTGCAACACCTTCCTTGTACGCCAGGAGCCAGGCTGTCTTGCCTTCTGATGATGATGATGATGATGATGATGATGATGACGCTATTTGCTTACGTTGTCGTTTTGTCTTGTGTTCTTTGACGCTGTGTCGTTTGCGTCGTGGCATTTCTCTTTGTCCTATCGCTTGTTTGCTTCGTTTTCTCTATTCGCTTCTGCACCTTTCCTGTTTCCCCCCCCCCCTTCCTTCCGCTTGCATGTTTTTGCCTCCTCCTCCTCCTCCTCTCCCTCTTCAGCTGCTGCGAAGCACACACGTGTGCCCATTGCGCTTGTCTTTGTTTTAACTGTGCGACGAGGGTGTGACATGACGTGAATATCTGTGAATGTGGGTGAGGGTGTTGCGAATGTGTAGGTTGGGGCTGCTTCAATAGACAGACCATCGTTTATGAGAACAACGCCTAACAAAAAGAACAGGAGCATGTACAATACGTGTGTGTGTGTGTGTGTGTGTGTGTGTGTGTGTGTGTGTGTGTGTGTGTGTGTGTGTGTGTGTGTGTTCCGGGGAGTAGCACAGTGGTGCAATGAAGAGGACTCGCCTGTCACACCCCCGCTTTCACTCGAGCGTGACTGTTTCATCGACAACCGTGAGAGAATCCAGC
>NW_004754927.1:1709792-1712269 GCF_000188695.1 Salpingoeca rosetta | reverse complement strand
ACGACACACACACACACACACACACACACACACACACACACACACACACACACACACACACACACACACACACACACACAAACTTGCACACACTTGCACACACACACACACTCACACACACACACGACAGCTCGCGTATGGTAAGACCAGAGGAATACCTGGTAGGAGACGCATGTGTTGTAGAGTTCGCTATCCGGGGTCTGCGTTGAAAACTCATACCCGGGCTCGTTGAAAAAGGGCTGCTCGTTCAGAATCAGCGACTGAATGGATACAAGCACCTGAAGCACCGTGCACACTTTCGGGTCCCAGCCGGGGCCAGACCACGTTCCAAGCAGTGACAGGCACACTTTGCCCGTGTTGTACAGGTTGGGGCCTTGGTTGCCGCGTGTAATGGTTGTCATTATGATGATGGTAGTGGGTGGCGATGGTAGTGGGTGATGATGATGGTGGTGGTGACAGGTTTTGGGTTGGGTGTCGATGCGTGAGTGACGTGGTGCTTGAAAGCAAAACGTGCGCTACTTGCACGGCGCATGTACACGTGGGCGAAGAAAACAGGTGCTCGCACACACACACACACATGTACAAGTGCACAAGTGCATGCCTATCACAAACACAAAACACACATACACACACACACACAAAACACATCCATGTCAAAGCAAGTGCACAATGCCGTGACCCATGCGTGGACCAACCAAAGCGGACACGGCCGCCGTCTGTGGTGATGAGCGAAACCATTGGCGGAACAGCTGGGTACTGCTGCGGCAGGAAAATGTCGAAGATGAAGCACCCGTTGGCATACGGCGTGTCCTCGGGCCCCGTGATCATCGCCTTGATCACATCGGGGCGCGTCTGCACCGTGAGCAGGGAGCAGGGAGCAGTCAGTGTGAGGGAAAGAAGGCGGTATGCACGTGGCTAGTCAAGAACGGGCTGTGTCTGAGTTGGTTGAAGGGCACGCACATACACTTCCACGCAATAACACATCAAACACACACACACACACACACATTCACATCAAACATTGACACACACACACACACGCACACACACACACACACAGAGCAACATTGCATTGTTCACAGTACCTCGTCGACCCGAACGCAGATGGAGGATGCAAAATGGACGGGCATGCTGGTGGTGAGGGACGCCACTTCCTTCAAAATGCGTGACATGCGCTGGCGACTGACATTGGCGTTTGCAGACTCATCAATGTATCTCTTGTAGAGATGGGACGAGTAATCCATCTGCACCATTCGAAACGCGTGTGGTCGTAGCTCCTCCACGTATTTCTCCTCTGCACTCGCGCTCTGTTCGCAGCCGTGGTGATTGGGCAAGACGTTGTGGGGGAGGAGGGGCAAACAAGCGAAGGTCAGTGTGTGTTCGTGTGCGAGCGTGCGAGTGTGCGAGTATGTGTGCGTGCGTGCGTGTGTTCGTGTGCGAGTGTGCGAGTATGTGTGCGTGCGTGCGTGTGTTCGTGCGTGCGTGTGTGTATGTGTGCGTGCGTGTGTGTGTCTCGATAGCACTCATTCAGGCCCATTTAACAAGTGTGTGCGTGTGTGTGCACCTGCGATTGGTCCTGTCGAGTCTTTGCAGCAGTTGAGCCTGACGTGGATGTGTGTGTGGACGATGAGGATGTGGGTGCTTGCGTCATGTATGGTGGAAGCGCCAGCATCTTCTCACGCAACAGCGACAGCAGCGGCGCAAACTTGTGCAGCACGGCGTGGGAATCCTGTGTTGCACCACAGATGCAGGCAAGCAGAACATGAGGGAGGGTGGGTGTGCATGGGGTGTGCGCATGCAAGTGTGTGTGTGTGTGTAGGTGCGTGTATACATGCATGGGTACATTGTGGGTGGGTGTGCTGCGACGTACAGCGTCATCGGGGGCGCTCGACTGATCCGCGCGCGTCATAATCTGTGATGTGATGTAATGTGTGTGTGTGTGTGTGTGTGTGTGTGTGTGTGTGTGTGTGTGTGTGTGTGTGTGTGTGTGTGTGTGTGTGTGTGTGTGTGTGTGTGTGTGTGTGTGTGTGTGTGTGTGTAGAGAGGAGAAAACAAAGACCCTCCGCGCCCGCCTTGCGTGTCTCTTTATGATGGATAATTATATATTTCATAAATGAGAACAAACAAACCTAGGTGCAAGCAACAAACTACTCTATAAAAGATAATAAAGCACGTGATGAATACAACTGAGCTGTCGACATTATCCGAAGTCAATAGATGGTCATGTGGCTACGAGATAGGTGGTCGTGAAGGATACATATTGTGAGATGCTATTATCTTGCCATGAATGGTCCTCTAACTCAAGTCGTAGTACGTTGTGCTAGTGGAGTAAGTCGACTAGACCATACGACGATGACGGCCCGTATACTAGCTTCGCTCGCTGCAAGACGAACCAAGTAATAGACCCGTGAGGATCTAATATAGTAGGAATTGCAAACAAGTTAAAGTTCATGGTTCGTTATTTGTCTACTTGACAC
>NW_004754927.1:1689321-1709048 GCF_000188695.1 Salpingoeca rosetta | reverse complement strand
GTGTGTGTGTGTGTGTGTGTGTGTGTGTGTGTGTGTGTGTGTGTGTGTGTGTGTGTGTGTGTGTGTGTGTGTGTGTGTGTGTGTGTGTGTGTGTGTGTGGTGTGTGTGTGTGTGTGGTGTGTGTGTGTGTGTGGGTGTGTGTGGGTGGGTGTGTGTGGGTGTTTGTTTGTTAAATTCTTAAGCATACCGTGACATGAGGCAACACGCGCAAACGTGCACGTGAGGCAATGTTGCATTTGCTGATATCATCCAACTTGATGTCCTTACCAGCCGCGACGCAACAGATGTGCCCGACGACCCGCCAAAGCCAACGCCCTGTCAGAGACGTGAGTGTTCAAAACATATCGTGTGTTAAGCAGTCTACTGGCACAGGTGGATCTCGCGACATGACCACTGAAACATGGCGTCACAATTCAACACCACCACATGCCAACGCATGCACAACGCGATCAAAAAAACAAAGAAAAAAAGCACCACGATCAACACTATCATCAGCACCACCACTACCACCATCACCACCAGCAGCACATCATCAACACCACCATCAGGACACAACCCTCCCCCCCCCCTCCACTCCAACATCAGTATCATCAAGCCCCCACCTTGGTCCAGGCTGTCTTCCTGCCCTTGTGTGTGACCTGTGATGACCGGGCATATGAGCGGCGCTTGCGGACTTGTCGCCCCTTGACCGTCTTGGCAAGCGTGGTCAGCAGTGCCTGAAGCCGCGGCAGTGACAGCGCCTTAACAGCATGCCGTCGACCCTGGTGGCGATAGTGGTGGTGGCAAACGGTGGTGGTGTTAGCGCGTGAGTTGGTGATCATATTGGTGGTGTTGATACGATGGTTGATGTGGTGGTAGTGTTCAAGAGGGAAAAAATCCAATAAGCACACAAGCACGCACTGCAAGCCACCAAGACCACCACCACCCTACAGCGCAATCGCAACGAACGTGTCTCTGGAGCATCTCGACCGCTGCGTGTGCCATCTCGACGCAAGTTGACATTGGCAGATGCTTCAGCAGCAGCGACGCTGGCACATATGCGCTGCAAGCCGGGCACACTGTCAAACGCACGCAAAAACGAATAAGAAGATGAAAGCCACGCACAGCCGTGAGAGATGGCGAGACGAGCCCGCGTCCACGCCGTGGCTGAACACACACACACATGCACGCACATCTACAAGCATTCCTCACGCGCCACACCCACTCACACGCCCATGCACGCACATCCACACACACACACATCCACACACACACACACATCCACACACGCGCACCTTTGGAGCTGTCATTGCTTTGCTTTGTGACATGCTCTGTCCACTGCTTGATACTGCACATGTTGTGACAGCAGGGCAATAGCATGGCACGCCGCCGCCGGATCAGCTTCTTAGACAAGCAACACAGCACATTCTCCGACTCGTCCGCAGCAGATGCTGCCGTTGTTGTGGCTGCTGCTGATGTGGTGGGCTGTATGTGTGGATACACCGGCACGCGTGCCCACATGATTGTGCACGAGTGAGTACGTGCCAGGCTGCGTGAAGTCTCAGCCGTCAGACGGCAGATGGCGCCAAGGGAAAGTGCTCCCACACATGCACTTTGAACATGGACAAGCAAGCGCAACCGCCCGTTGGAGCACAACACGCAACACGCAACACACAGCACACAGCACAACGCAACGCAACAAGAGACAAACTACACAACACACACACACACACACACACACACACACCATACACCACAATACACAACACGCCAGGTCATGGGATCTGCATGGACGCACCTCGAGATCAAGCACCTCTGGCAGGTCGTCATCCTGTGGTTGCAGCGGTTGTGGCTTGACTGCAGGAGGCTGCTGCTGGCCATCCTGTGGCGGTTGTTGCTGGGTGGCTTGCGCCTGTGCGTGATCACCACCACTGCCATCATCATTGCCATTGACGTCGTCGTCTTGGTCGTCGTCGCCGATGAGCACAAGCGAGTCAGGGTCATCACCACCAGCGTCATCAGCGGGCTGCCCTTGAGTGGCAACGTCGCTCTCGTCCTCGTCATCCAGCACAACCACGAGATCGTCATCCTCCTCAACGTTTGTGGCCATGCTGCCTCCTGCTGTGATTCGTGGCCTGTGCGTTTCGGTTCAAAGTCTCTCCTCCTCCTCCAACGTCCTTCCTGCTGCTCCTCCTGCTGCTGTTGCTTCCTCTGCGGTGCCTTGCGCGCGCGTTCGTGTTCCTCTTGCGGTGTGTGTGTGTGTGTGTGTGTGTGTGTGTTTGTGTGTGTGTGTTGTGTCTGTTCGCTCTCGTTTCGTCCTTCGTCTCTCTGCTTTGGCGCCTTTGTGATGTTGCTGTTCTTGAATATTTTTATATGTCGTGTGTCGCAGATACATCCAAAAGCAGGATCAACCTGATTTGATATTTTGCTGACGCCAGCAAATTCGTTGGAAAGATCGGAAAACGGTGTTTTCGACGCGGAAAACATGACGCCGTTGCCCGCGGGAAGTTTGAACAACCGTTGCAACCGAAACCACCGTTACACGCTCTGCTGGTCGCTTGTGCGGTTGCACAAAAGCACTTTCCCCACTCTCCGTCCTTCCGCACAATCACCGCACACACAAGCGCACGCACTCATCAGTCAGCTCAGCCTCTCTCTCCCCCCTCTCGCTCGCTCGCGTGCTTGCACGAAAGCAAGCAAGCAGGCAGTCAGACACAACAACAGCCCCGCCGTCCTCTTGTGTGCCCCCCACCTCTGTCTGCTCCGTTCGGTTGCGTTGTTCTTCGCTTCGCACTCCTTCACTTCCCAGCTTGCGCCCCTTGAGCATTCGACAAAGCAAACCGCGCGTGCAGTCCACCCAGACTTTCCAACGGAAATCCCCAACAGCAACCAAGACAAGCAAGCAAGCGCACCCACCGCCACCCAAGACACCAGTCACTTCACCCATTAGCATCAACAAGCAAGAGCGAGAACAACAACAGCCCACAACCCACAACAACAACAACCACAACAAGCACACCTCGGACGGTGTCGATCACAGCCACAGAGCAACTTCACCCTCCGTCTCTCTCACTTGAACATCCACATCAACAAACCAACGACTGCAAGTCTTTGATCGTCTCTTCTTCTCCTCAACAATCCCTCCTCACCCCCACACCACTTCTTCTTCTTCTCCTTCTTCCTCCTCACGAGTTTCGACCAACACATCAGCAGCCACCATGTCAGACCCGCTTTCTCCATCGTAAGTGTCACCACCAATTGCCGCTTCCTTGACCGCATGTTGTGTTCTCTTCTTGTCCACGCCTGTCAATCCATCAGCCTGTATCTCGTCTTGTTTGCCCATCGTCGTGCCAGTATGTCTTGAGAACACACTCAACCTATCCTCATGCCTTCCCTTCCGTCCACACATATCCTTCCCTCACACCACATCGCCCGCGCAACACCTGCTTGCTTGGTATCATCCTGTGCATGTTCTTTTCATCCTCAACAGGCGCGTCGCAGACTCCATGTTGCGAAGCGGCAACACACCTGGCCGTACCCCAAAGCCTGGCCGCCATATGCTCTTCACGCCCCCGCGGCAGTTCACCCGCTTCAACCCCAACGATCCACTCTTCCAGTCGGAGTTTACCGCGACGGCCTCCACGCTCCTCTCTGGCCTTGATGCCGACATCAGCGGCATGGAAAGCATGGTGGTGCGTTGATCGTGCTGGTACCCCCGTGCGCTCCTGCCATCTTGTTGTTGTTGTTGTTGTTGTTGTTGTTGTTGTTGTTGTTGTTGTTGTTGCTGTTGCTGTTGCTGTTGTTGTTGCTGTTGTTGTTGTCGTCGTCGTCGTCGTGGTTCTTATTGTTGTTGTCGTCGTTGTGGTATTTTATGTTGCATGCTCTCCCCGCCAACCCACCCTCCTTGATGTATGCATCAACCCCCCCCCCCCTCTTCCCCATCCCTCAACGCGCTATTTTCCATTCCTTTTCGCTTGCTTGTGCCGTGCTGTTGCTTTGTGCTAACGATTGCTCACTTGCATTCTCGGTATGAACACATGATGCTGCGCAGCTGGACTCGTCCATGATTATGTCTCCCTCAGGCCAGTATGTGCTCTCTCCGCCACGCCCTGGCCAGTTTACGCTTGAAGGTGGCCTGACTGCCTTCCCAACCACAGCGACACCCAAGTTCAAGTCCCCGTCGCTCAAGCCATTCCCTGTCAACAGCCCCTTTGCCATGATGTCAAGCCCTGGCAACGCATACGCCTGCCACACTGCAGACATTCTCAGAGGCAGCGGTGCCAAAAAGAAGGTGGGGCATGCCTTTGCTCTTGCTTGAACTCGCGTGCACGATGCGTGCATGCATGTATGTATGTAACACGACGGTTGAGACGCACACACGCGCGCACGCACACCCACACACACACACACACTCTCTCTCGCTCTTATTGTGTCACTCACGGAAGTTGCGTGTTCGTTTCTCTTGTGCTTTGTTTCATTGCGTGCAGCACTCGAAGCGTCGCCTGCTGGACGACAGCACCGTGAGCGACACATCTGCGCTCGACATGAGCTCGTCCTCCGCCATGTCCCAGGGCGACCACGACACCTCTGTCAACGGGTTTGCCACCTCATCGCCGCTGGGCAGGTCCGCCACCGCTGACGTGCAGGTGGTGCAAGACACATCCCAGACGACTGCCGCTCCGACGTCTACAGCGGCCACAACAGCTGTGATGATGGTGCCACACAGCATGGTGGTGAACGGACAGGCGTTTGTCCCACAATCTCAAGTCATGCAGCAGCCGCAGCAGCAGCAGCAGCAGTCACACCACCAGCAGCATCACGTGTTTACTGCAACGCAGGCTGGGCATACGGTGCAGCAGGAAGGCCAAGTGCTTCATGTGCCCGCGCCGCAGCCCACACAGCAGCAGCAACAGCAGCAGCAGCACATGGCATCGACCTCCAACAGCCACAGCGAGCACACAACCGCACGCCCCACGCGCAGCAAAGCGCGAAAGGGAACGGCAACGAAGCGGGGCGAGTACAAGTGTGGCAAGTGCGGGTTCTTCCCCAAGAAGGCCAAGCACAACTGTGCACTCGAGCGAGCAAAGCGCGCTGCTTCGCAGTCAAAGACCTCACACAAGAAGTATGCAACGTCCACGTTCCAGACACCCACACAGCAGCAGCAGACACAACACGTCCAGCAGCAACAGGTGCAGCAGCAACATCAGATGGTGCACCCCCACCACCAACAGCAGCATCAGATGGTTCAGGGCGCCCCCGCCTTTGCCGTGACCATGGCACCAGGACAGTATGCTAACGTGGTACAGTTGAGTCAACCACCACAGTCGCTTGAAGGCTTCCAGCCTATGTTTACGGGCAACTGGTGATGTTCTCTTTGGGACGGACACTGTGTGTATGTATGCATGTCGATTGCCTGTGCCTTGTGCACTGGCAAGTGTGTGCGTTTGTGGCTGTGCGTGTATTGTGTGATGTATCCTGTTTGTGCACGGTTTTGATGGCTGGAGTTTCATATAATCGAAGGACGATGATGATGATGTGTGTGTGTGTTGCTCTGTCGCTTTCTTCTTTGGATGAGGCCTTGTTGTTTTCCCCGCTGTATCACTCGTCGATGGTGGTGCTTCCGCGCGCGTGTGTGTGTGTATCCTATTCCTACTCGACGCCCTTCCCTTTCCCATGCCTCGCTTGTTTGTAACCGTCGCAAATGCTGGTGGTGGTGGCACTTCTTGTGCCACTTCTTCCGCGCCTCTACCCCCTCCCCCTTTCCCTCCTGTTCTTGCGCTTTCAGCCTTATCGGTTTCCGCGCTTGTGCTCCCCAATTTTGCTGCTTTCCCCCCCCCTGCCCATAACTGCTGTCTTGCTTTGCGTGCAACTGTTGCTTGCAAGCACGGCATGATTGCGCTTTCCCTTCCTTGGCATGCATACTGTGCCAGGTCACCACGTGCCACTTTTGTGTGGTTCCGTGACTGGCACGCAAGCGTGTATGCTTGTTTCATTTGTGTATGTGTGGTGTGTGTGTGTGTGTGTGTTTTCTTGCGCTCCTTGCCGCTGCTTCCTGCTTGGTGGTGGTGGTGGCCTGTCACGTCATGATATTGTGCTGTCTTCTAGCAAGAAATCAAAGGTTAACAGTCATTGCCTCTTACGAGTGGAAGACAACAACGAAGCACAGAGAAAATGAGAGGGACACGTGCACACGACACACGCAACTAAGCATGACAGCCACCGTTGTCGCGGATACCCCGACGTGACACACACACACAACCACCACTGCTTCTGTTCTTTCACTGGCTCCCGCTGATGGGTTGGGTTGTTCATTGGTTTGGATGTTGTCAATTACGATACAACGGCACACATGAGCAAACGAACACAAGCACCACATGAACGAAAAACGAGCACACCTGAGCGCACCTCACCGACATGCTTGAGCATGCACACGACTACAGACAACACTCACAACAGCGCCAAGCAATCGCGCTGTCGCCGCCACCACCACCATTACCACCACCACCATCACCATTACCACCACCGTCAACACTGGCATCACCACCGCTTTGCGTCGTCAACATTGTGCAGCTTTGCCTTCTTGCTTGGCTGGTCCGCTGTTGCGCGCTTTGCTGTTCGCGCCTTTGAGCGCAACTTCTCAACGCTGTTGTCGTCTTTGGCAAACTCAAGGTTCAGGCGACGGCCATAGAGATGGGTGGAGCCAGATAGCGCCTCAAACGCGGACTTGGCTTCCTCCTTGGACGAAAATTCCACAAACGCAAACCTGCGAACCGTGTGGTGTGGGCGGAGTAGAGGTGAGGTGAGAATTGGGTTCAGGTTACTGCACAAAGGGCCATCATGTACTCGAGGGCAGGAACCAGACACACCAACACACACGTGCACACATACTTGCGCATGTGCAAACAAGTGCGTACACACACATTCACACATACACACATACACATATTCGCGTTAATGCGTACGCACACACATTCACACACATGCACACATACACATGTTCGCGTGCATGCGTACGCACACACATTCACACACATGTGCACGTAAACCCGCGTGTGCACGCACCCGCGATGTTGTGTTGGGTCAAAGGACTTTGGTGGGAGCCTGACAGATTTGACGTCGCCATATGGGGTGAACAGCTGGCGAATGTCCTTCTTCGTCGCCTCAAACGCAACGTTGCGGACAACGACCTTGGTTGTTGCGCCTTTGATCAACTTGCCCTGCAGGGTGGAAGCAAAGACCCAAGGTCGCATGTGAGTCGAAAGGCAAGGTGAAGGCACGCCTGATGCGTTTCGGGAGTCAGAAACACAGAACACACTTGGGCAAACAGGGATGACGGATGGGCATTGAATGCTCATGCATGTGCGCATGAGTGCTCGCGCGTGAGAAGCAATGCCACGGAAGCCTGCAAGCAACACCGTTATCTCACCTCTCTGCGGGCGACAGGCCCCTGCTGCTGCTGTGTTCGTGTGGAGAGCTTGAGCTCCAGCTTGTGCCCGTCCAGCTCAGCGCCTTGCAGCTTCTTCATCGCCTTCACGGCCTCCGCATGCCTAATGCGTGTGTGTGTATGTGTGTGTGTGCGTGTGTGCGTGTGTGCGTGTGTGTGTGAATGTGTGTGTGAATGTGTGTGTGTGAATGTGTGTGTGTGAATGTGTGTGTGCGAATGCGTGTGTGCGCGCGCGCGTGTGTGTGTGAATGCGTGTGTGTGTGTGTGTGTGTGTGTGTGTGTGTGTGTGTGTGTGTATGTGTGTGTGTGTGTGTGTGTGTGTGTGTGTGTGTGTGTGTGTGTGTGTGTGTGTGAGGATGTGTGAATGTGTGTGAGGGTGTGTGCGTGAGGGGTGAATGGACGGGACAGCTGACGACAGAGAGCATGTACGTTCACAGCACGCCATGGCAACGTCATCACACGTGGTGGAGTATCAGGCAACAATGCAGCAAGCAATTGCAACATGCAGAGCGAGGCGAAACGCACGTCTTGAACTCCACAAAGCCAAAGCCCATGGACAGCAGCTCCTGCGGGTTGTGGGGATTCTTCTTCGTCGCAACGCGGCAACTCCTGTGCACACACACACACACATACATGAAGGTGATCAGATGGCGTCAAGTTGAAGTTTGAAGTGGAGGCGTCATGGGCGGGGACTCAACGACACGGCCAACATCTGACACGGAGTCAAATCGCACTCACTGAACGAAGGACAACCACAACAACACACATGCAAGCAGGCAACCAAACAAGACCCCCCCCCCTCAAGCACGTGCTGGCAACACCGTTTTTGCTTACCTGATGGTACCGCAGGTCTGGAAGAGATTGTAGAGGGCGTTGTCGCCCGTCTCAAAGTTGAGGTTCTTCACAAACACGGTCGTAGACGCTGTGCTCTCGAGTTCGACAGCAGCCTCACCTTGACCATGCACTGCACACGAACGCACGCATACACACATGGATGGGGGATGGTGAGGTCTTGACAACGCTATTTACAACCAGCGCTGTGCAAGGTAATGTCAAAAACACGACAGAACACGTGCACACACACGCACACTGATTAGATTCACGCATCCCCACCACCTGCTTCTACTTGTGTGCAAATCACCACCGCCACCACCACCACCACCAACGTGAACATCTCACCGCCTCGAATGGCCGCCAGGGAGATCTTTGGGGCCGCAGCCGTTGCCTCGTCCTGCACTTCCTCCTCCTCTTCGGGCACAGCTGTGACACGCAGGGAAGCGAGGGAAGCAACACAGCATGAGAAAAAATGCAAGCAGGTACGAACGCCAACAGAACAAGTGAACACCGCAAGCACAAACGGGTGCCATACGCACATGCACACGCACACGCACGCACACACACACACACACACACACACACACACACACACAAACACACACACACACACACAAACACATATGTATGCAAACGAACCAAAGACGTTCTCTGGCGCCCACTCGAGATAGAGCATCTCGCCCTTGTACTTGCGATAGGCCAGACCCCGGAACGCAGCCCTGCACACGGTGGTGGGGCATGGTGGTGGTGGTGGTGGTGGTGGTGGTGGTGGAAATGGTTGAGTATTGGCAGTGCATGTGGCATCATGTGCTTGATTCGGAGAGCTTGCATTCAAGTGCACGCGAACTTCACACATGCACACATGCCTGCACCCACCTGGCCTCTGATGGCTCGATAAAGGAGACGAGCGCCATTGTTCGTGACGGCGGGAAGACAAACTTGTCAACCGCGCCGTGCTTTTCAAACATGGGCCGCAGGTCTGCCTCAGTCGAGTTGAACGGCAAATTCTTCACCAGAATCACCGTCTTGCTGCGACCCGTCACCTGCAGCAAAACAGGAGTTGTGTTGTGTTGTGCGTGTGTGTGTGTGTGTGTGCGCGCGCGTGTGTGTGTGAGTGTGTGTGAGTGAGTGTGCGTGTGTGTATGTGTGTGTGCGTGTGTGCGTGTGTATGTGTGTCAGCGTTAGAAGCGAGATTACAACCACACGCATCATAGCACAAAGCGCACGTGAACACGATGCAAGAAAGCAAGCACTGTGCGCGTGCACAATCAACAGCATGCTCGTGTCACCGCACCCTGGTGTCGAATGCATCGAGATACACGCCGTGCTGGCGCAGGAACTGCTTGTTGTCCTGGATGATGCGTGTCTCGCCCATGGCCAACCGAACAGCAAGCCCACTGTCGCTCTTCTGCGCGCACGATCGCAACAGGTGGCGATGATGGAGGCGGTGGTGATGAGTGAGTACAACGGCAATTGAAGCCGGCGAAACCTAAAATAATGCAAACAGTTGCACCAGAATACTGTTGTGTGCACATGCAAGTCGTCACCACCACCACCACCACCACCACCACCACCACCACCTCGACGCTAACCGCGTTAAGGAGCTCGCCCTTTGACACGCCGAGCTCAGCAGCCATGCTGTCGGCGACAGCGTCCTGTCGAAGAAACAGCGTGTTCCAGTTGTAGCTGTTCTCTCGCTTGCTCTTTAGCTCTGCCGCTTTTTTCTGTCGCATTGCAATGGCATGGGTGTTTGTTTGTGTTTGTGTTGTGTGTGTGTGTGTGTGTGTGTGTGTGTGTGTGTTTGTGTGTGTTTGTGTGTATGTGTGTGTGTGTGGTGAGCGATTGTGGGAGTGAAAATACAATGCAGGAACAGTGACAGCAGAGTGGCAATTCGAACATGGCAGCCATGTGTACTCCACTCCACTCACACACACGAGCACACACATGAGCACACGCACGAACACACACACACCTCCTTGTAGTTTGTGGTGTCGACGTTGACAATGCCAGAATCGCTGTCGCGCGTGCGTGCAGGCAATAGATGCAGCAATCGGCCCTGGTGTAGACACCGAAACGAGAAACAATCATATGTGACGGGTGAGCGAAATCTTGTACGTAGGGAGGCTACGCATTTCACATGACACAACAACGCAAAACCACACACACACACACACACAGTCGTGATCACATCACGGCACCACCACCACACACTGACCCACCGTGAAACACTCTGGCACACACATGGACAGACACGAAGCAGTATGGCGGGCACCTTGAAGACGCTTGCGTCGAGTTGCGTAAAGGCCTTAACTGCATTCTCCGGATGAAGGAACGTCACAAAGGCGATGCCCTTTGGTTTCTTCGTCTGTGTATCAAGCGGCATGTGCACCTCAGACAGGGGGCCTTCATGGAGGGTCGGCAACATGCACGCACACGCAATGTGAGCCATCACACGGTGTACATGTGTGTGTGCATGTGTGTGTGCATGTGCAAGTGTCGCACAGCTTTGGACACGAGCAAGCACCCATCCCTCGCCATCCTAACGTCTCGCCAACTCACCAAACTTCTCAAAGAGGGCGCGAATATCGTCCTCCGTGCACACATATGCGAGGTTGCGAACGAAGATGCGTCCAGTCTCGTCCAGCCCTTTGTCATCCTCTCCAAGCGGCGCCGGGTACACTTTCGCCTCTCGCCCCTCCTGCACAATATGGTAGCACGGTGGTGTGGTGCAGTGGGGGGTGGAGTGAATGGGAGTGGTGATGTGTGGTGTGGTGTGGTGTGCATACAGGGCGCAGCGTACATGCAATGAAGGCTGTGCGGTTGGTGCATGCTGTGTGCTAACCACACACTCTCTGTGACCTGTGCACAGTGCATATCAGCATTACCCTTCACATCACATCACATCATCAATATCATCATCACCATACGCACCGTTGGCTTCAGTGCCGGCAGTTTCCGCGTCTTGGACGGCAGCACCTCCACAAACCGCGGACCTGTTGACGCAGTGGGCGGTGCAGACACGGACGTGAGGGAAAAGACAAATCGTGGCTGCGGTCGTGTGGATGGTGCACGCAAACGTGGACAGCCATTGTCCACACACGCGCACGCGCACACGCACACGTTTATGCATACAGTGACCTACATACACACCAGCACACTCACGTTAACACACAATGCCAAACCACCACCACCACCACCACCACGCCATCAAAGCAGCAGCAGCAAGCCAGCAGACCCCACCATCATCCTCATCGTACCGAGTGTTTGACGATGCTTCTTCAGCGCAGCCTTGTAGTCGCGCTTGGTTGCAAAGTCGACGAACGCCACGCCCTTGCCCCGCTTTCGCCGGTCAAGCAGAAAGCGAATGTCCACAACAGACAGCGGGGAGAAGAACTCTCGCACTTGCTGCTCGGTGCACCGGAACGGCAGCCCTTGCAACTTGGCGGTGAACACGATAATGGAGTCTCCCTGCTCTGATGCCTCATCTTCCTCGTCGCTGTCGTCACTGAACAACTGCGCTTTTCCGCTCTCACTGCCCTTCTTCTTCTTGTTCTTCTTCTTGCTCTTGGAGGGCTGTGCATCGTCGTTATCACTGCCCTCCTCACCGTCACTGCTGTCGCTGCCGCTGCTGCCATCATCACTGCCATTATCATCATCGCCACCCTCATTGTCCTCCTTCTTCTTTGACTTGATCTTTGACTTGAGCCACTGCAATTCATAAATCGCACACGTGCACACATATCGAGCGTTAGAACGTCACATCACGTGTTGTCGTTGCTCGGTGATATACGTGCATGTGTGTACATGTGAACATGTGTGCACACGCGTGCATGTGTAAGGTTGCGTACATGTGTGCATGGTGCATGTGTGAATACACGTGTCTGTGCTCACCTCTGAATCAGACATGTCTTCATCCTCGTCTTTTTCGTCCTTGTCACCAGCGTCATCATCATCGTCGTCGTCATCATCATCATCGCTGCTCGCTTCGTCGGATGAGTCCTTCTTCGCCACTCCTGCTTGCAAACGCACACACACGAGAACAGGATTTAGGCATGAGCTGCGTGTGTGGTGCATACACACACCCGAAAGGATGTACGAAAATGTGTCCACGCGCGCACACGCACACACGCACACGCACACGCACACGCACACGCACACGCACACGCACACGCACACGCACACGCGCGCAAACATTCGCACCTGGCGCGGTCTGGTATTCCTCGTCATCTGTGTCGTCATCGTCGGAATCCTCAAACTGAAGATGCTGACGCACATATGTCACACCCTGCACGCACACACACACACATACACACATTCACAAGCATGAGCAAGCGAATTCAGTCGTATTTACAACACACACACACAGCGTCCACACCAATACATCACAGCTCACGGTACATCACAGCACCCTTCACACAACAGTCATTGCTAACACCATGCCGGGGCCGTGTGCTCACCTCGCCACCGCGGCGCTTGGACGGCACACTCTGCAGCGTTGCCTTGACCTTCCCTTGCTTCTCCGCATCATCGCCATCGCCACCATCATCACGGTCAGCAATGGGTACGCTCTCGTCACCACCACCACCGCCGCCAGCGGCTGCGCGTTGGCCCTGCCGGCTGCGCGATCCCGTGTTTCCGCCGTCATTCGCCCACACGAGACGCTTGTTCTTCGGCACCATCACCTGGCAGTGGCGAGCAGTTGCATGCAGGCACGGCGATGATGACAGCGCGGTGGGATGGGGGGGTCGGGGTGAGCAAGAGGTGGAAGCAGCAGCAGTAACAGTCGGGGCAGTTGTAGAGGTGTAGCAGCAGATGTGCTGAAGCAGCAGCAGCAGCAACAACATTCAGAGAAGAATACACACACACAGCAGGCGCAGCTGCACAAGGCGGTAGCAGCGGCTCGCACCTGCATGTACTCGTGCAGTTCTGGGTTGAGCTGTGGATTTGCCTCGACGTCGTACAACTTCTTCAGCATGTCCTGCTCCTTCTCAAGCGTTGCAAGCGTCTTGCTCGCCTGTATTTGTGTGCGTGTGTGTGCGTGTGTGTGTGTGCGTATTTGTGTGCGTATTTGTGTGCGTATTTGTGTGCGTGTGTGAGTGTGTGTGTGTGTGTGTGCGTTTGTGTGGAGAATAGGGAGGGCGTGCGAAAAACAAGAAGGGACGCAGCAAAGGCCACTGTGCTGTAGCTTGGTGCTTGTGATAAAGAGACAGCTGCACAGCCGTACAGCTGTACAGCAGCATCAGACGTACGTTTGCTTCCTTCACTTCCTGCTTCTGCTGCTTTTCCTCCTGTGCTTTCTTGCCCTTCTTCTGCCTCAGCACCATCTCCCGCTTCTTCTGCTCCCAGGAACATGCGGGGTATGTGAGCGTGTGCGTGTGTATGCAGGTGTAGGTGTATGTGTGTGCGTGTGTGTGTGCTTGTGCATGAGATAGCCTGGCTGATCTGCACAAAGCAAATCGTGTATTTCAGTCCCCTCTGTCTGGCCTCTTCCTCGCTCGAAGCCCACGGGCACATGCACACATACATGTACACAAACAGGTCATATGCATACATGCATACATGCAGAAGGTCATAAAACATAGATACATAAATACATATGTGGTCATACAACATACATACATACACATATACATATGTGGTCATACACTCATAACATACATGCACACATACACATGCACTGACGGCACGCACGCACCTGCAAGGCTGCGTTTGCAGACGATCCCTTGGAGTACTGGCTCCATGGACGCGGGATGCGCTCATCGCCGACGCCAAAGGCGAGAGACACCTGACCAGCAACACGGAAAACACGGGGCGATAAGAGGTGATGATTGCCAGCACAAACAAGCGTAAGATGGCCACACAAGAGAGGCACATCAGCAGCTGCAGGAGGATGTTATCGGGTACAGCGTGTGACGTGCAATCGCGCACTGTCAGTGCTCAGATCAGCACCGTCCATGCAACGGACACACACAAACACACGCACACAAATGAGCACACACACACACACGCACACATACACACATGTGCACACACATGTGCACACACCTTGATCTGGTCTGTGTCAATGTAAGTCTCGTTGCGATACTCCACGGCTCCCTCGGCCATTTTTTCTTCGGAGTAGCCAACATAGGCGATCCTTCGCTTCGGAAGGTACAAGATCTACAAACGTCCATGTGCATGTGTGTGTGTTTTGTTAGCACGTAACAAAGGCGACAGGTGCGCAGCCACACAACCGTAGACATAGATGCACATGGACATGCGGTAAGGAAGCTGCAGTGCGTCATGATCTTGTGCCCTACTTGGGTGATGTCGCCATGCTCGCCGAAGATGGTGCGAAGGCGAGACTCGTTGAACTTCTTGGGCCTGCGATAAAACGGGTCAATGCAATTCAGCAGCTAAGTTGAACGAAAGACAACAGTGCAGACCGCGGCATCACGCCGCACACACACGCACACACACACGCACACGCACACACACACACGCACACGCACATACACACAAACGCATACCAATGCGCACGCAGCCATACGTACAAGCCCTTTATGATGATGCGTGAAGACGACATGGCTGGCTGTCAGTCTGTCTCCTGCCACGCTGCTGCTGCTTGATGCTTATGGTGTGCTTGCGAACACGTGGGTGGTGGATTTGCAGCGCAAATCAGAAAAATGGTCACAACAGCACAAAATGCAGTGTGTTTTGTGGCTCCAGCCAGTTCACCATTCACACCACGATCCCTCTCACCATCACCATCACCACCATCACCACCACCACCACACTCCCCTCCGTCCACACGTGTGTCAAAAGAGTGCGTTTACTGTTAATGTAACTACATATCAACAAGCAAGTCAAGGAAGGAGGCACCAACACAGGAGACGAGAAAGACAAGAGGGTGGGATGCGAGTATTGCATTGCAGCAGTGCGAGAGTGTGTGTGTGAGTGTGTGCGTCACGTGCGCTGGTGGTGTCGCAGATACGCATTGATGGCCAGAGAACACGCGCCGGCCTGGTGTTGTGGGTAAATGAGGGGAGAAGGGCGTGTGAGCACACGAGCAGCATGCATTAGCACGGGGAAATAGACGTGATTCAAGACACACCCCCCCCCCCCACACACACACACACACACATGTACGTACGAGGGCAATGCCGCAGGAGTCTGCGACGCTGGCGATGGACATGGAGAACTCGCGGTGCTCTGGTTTCGTCCGCTTCGAAATCAGCGCAAACGCGTTCACTGCACGTACACACACGCACGCATACATAGCAGGAGCAGCAGGTGGTGTGTGGGCGGGGAGGGCGAGTGAGACAAGGCAAATACATGCATGTACATGCGTACGTGGCAAACGAGTTGCATTCCTTCACAGTCACGCACGATAGAGATGACACACATGCACGCACACATCCACACAAAAGAGAGAGAGAGAGAGGACATGTAAAGCAACAACAACAACAACAACAACAACAACAACAACTTAAACAACAACAACTTAAACTTAAACAACTTAAACAACAACAACTTAAACAACAACGACCCCTCTTCTCCTTCCTCGCTCGCTGTGAATGTGTGTGTGTGTGTGTGTGTGTGTGTGTGTGTGTGTGTGTGTGTGTGTGTGTTGGATGAGCTGGTGTTGATGGTACCGTATACGAGACCGCCGAGAAGACCCTCGAAGATGATCCAGATGCACGTGAGCCAAATGCCGGGGAAGAAATGCACACGCGCCTCAACAAACAGCACGGCAAAGTTGGCCATCTAGTCACACGTGTGGACATGAACACAAGTGTGTGTGTGTGTACGTGGGTGTGTGTACGTGGGTGTACGTGGGTGTGAGAATGTGAGAATGATATTGAAGTTGTGCGCGACGTGTGCATTCAATGGTGGGGCTTGGACGGACTCACACACACACACACACACACACACACACACACACACACACACACTCTCTCTCTCTCTCTCTCTCTCTCTCTCTCTCTCTCTCTCGCACACTCAAACATTATACAAACACACACACTCACACACTCGCACATCACACAAACACCCACACACGTGCATATCACACCCACACACACGGCTGCGATGTGCTGACCTGAACAACAGCGGGGATCCACACGCTTGAGAGGGCAAAGATCGCAAGACTGCTGCGGGAGAGAAACACACCAATCTGATACAGCAGCTGGTACAGACGGTACTGCGCACTGGTGGCCGTGACATGGTGCGGTGGTGGTGGTGGTGGTGGTGGTGGTGGTGGTGGTGGTGGTGGTTCAGATGTTGTTGCGGCGACGAACACGCATCCCTGCGCAGGTAAGTTTACCACACACGCACGCACACGCACGCACACGCACCACAACCACCGCAACACAGCATAATCACATACGCACACGTGCATATGCCGCGTGTGTCGTACTCTGTTGAGATGTGCTGGTGGGGCCAGAGCATATTCTCGAAGATTCCCTGGTTGATCATGTACTCGGACCAATACACCACAAACAGCGGCAGCATAAACGGAACAACCAGCCGTTTTGTCATCGCAAGCTGTGCGCATGCGTGCGAGAGGGTGTGAGCAAGTGTGTGAGCGAGTGTGTGTGTGTGAATGGACGTACGTGGGTGATTGTGATAACGAGCGTGGCATCGAGTGAGCAACAGGGAGCACCCATAAATGTACATCAAAACATCAGCGATCACCACCACGGACCTTCTGCTTGAAGGTGTACGGATCACCGGTGGGCGTAGCGCCGGCTGGACCAATCAGCGACTTGGGGCGGTGCGTCAGCATCGCAAAGTAGCTGTGGCACACACACACACACACACACACACACACACACACACACACACAGGAAGGTGGGTAGGTTCGCGCACAAATATTCATGCATGATAATGTACAGGAGAGAGGACAAGCACCAAAGTGAAAAGGATGAGAAAGTGGCGGAGGACATTGGCACCGGAGACGTGGACACACGTGATGAGTTGGCAGCGTCGTCATCATCGTTTAAGCAGCACGTTGCACTCACACACTCACACACACACACACACACACACTCTCTCTCTCTCTCTCTGTCTCTCTCTCTCTCTGTCTCTCTCTCTCTCTCTGTCTCTTTCTCTCTCTCTCTCTCTCTCACACACACACACACATACTCTCACCTGATTGCCATGAGGGCGGGGATGCACGTCATGACGAGTTGTGCCTGCGACGGTGACACCACCTCTGTCAGCCCAAGATACGCCAGCGCGCCGACAACACCGGCACCGCCAGTACCGCTCGACCACGCAGAGATGACACTCTGCAGCGGCGTATGCAAGGGGGAACAGCGGCGATGCGTGAGCCCACAGTGCCGCCACTTCTTCTGCTGCAAGACGTCGTGCTCGCAAGCTGCCAGCACCAGTGGTGGCTGCACTTCATGTAGCACGAACGCACACACACACACACACACACACACACACACACACACACACACACAAGCACACACAAGCACACACACAAGCACACACCTTGTGGTAGCAGGCGGTCATGCTGAGAAAGGTAATTTCGCCCAGGCCCGCGCTGATGCTGGCAAACACTACGCCGGCAAGCGCCATGGCCACCGTCGTCGAAAACGCAACCTGTCCAAGTCACAGGAGGATGGTTGTGTGTGTTGTGTGAAATGGGGGGGGTGGCTGGTCGTATTTCTGCGTACATACTCTACACACACACACACACGTACATACACACAGACACACACACACACACACACACACACACACACACACACGTACATACACACACACACACAACGCCACATTTGTACTTCTCTACCTTTCTCTATTCCACCATCTAGCTGTTGATACTCACGAGAAGAAAGCTGACGAGAGCTGCGATGATGCAGGTGACAATGCGGACCGAGTAGGAGAACCGGAACAAGAACATGGGCCCAGTGGACTTGATCAGCAGCGTGGGCAAGATGTCCGCCAGCAGCACGGCCCCCGTCCCCAAATTGGGGTCCAGCTTCTTCAAGATGTCATGCGCACCGCTCAACATAATCACATAACCCTGCCCAAATTGTGTGAGTGTAGAGAGGGAGAGAGTATGTGTGTGTGTGTGCGTTTATGTGTGTGTGTGTATGCGTATGTGTGTCGAGTGCGTGTATACATGTGTGTATGCGTGTGTTTGAGTGGAGCGTGTGCTGAGATGAGGAGCACACTCGCCTTTTCTCAAAACAAGCTCATTTTCACGCACAAACACGCCTCTCTATGTCCCTCCCTCCCTCTTGACGTACAAAGTTGTTTGTGAGGCCGAGAATCCAATAGGCAATCCAGTTGCGCCAACCCCGTCATCATCATCGTCCCCATATCCACCACGCCGCATCTTGCTTCACTTGGTTTGATGGCGATTTGCGAATGATATCCACCACTAATCTCGGGTGACTCGGTCGCACGGCTGCTGCTGCTTTATTTGGATTCGGCGACTTTTTCTTTCCACTCTGAACGATCGACCAAAAAGCTCAGTCGGATCTCGCACCAACACCTGCCCTCCGTGCTGCATTCACGCTGGCTGTCGCACGCCCAGCAAGGACTGTGCTGTCGCTGTTGGTCCAAGTCCACCGGCCTCAACTTAGCATCACCGGAGCGCTCCAACCACTCCAAGCAACAGCAAGAGGACAAGGGCACACGGCACGTTGCCTACAATTACAATCTCGGGTTCCATCGAAAGCGTGGAACTTGGGCAGCACCCTTGACTTGCCCTTGCAACGCCGCCACCAACACCGCTGTTTCTCATCCAGCAGGCCGTGCGCAATGGCGGAGGATGAGCCGGGCGTGAGCCGCCCCGTGCAGATGGGCGACTGGAGGATCAAGCCTCTGCCCATGCAATACACAACGGTGCAGCTGCATCGCACCTTCACCCCAGCACAGATGCAGGTCTTGAAGAAGGGCATCATGCCTCACGAAATGGAGGACAAGTGGTTTGTGTACATGCAAGACAACACGCTCAACTTGCATCGCAGCTGGACAGGCTTCTGCGTGTACCGCGTGCACTTTGTGGAGGAGGACGGGCAGTACCGCATGCTCTCTGCCGACGTGAACCGAAACCCGGACGAGTACCTCAACGTCGACGACCAGCACGACATTGAGATGATCTCCTTCCTCATCGACGCCCTCTTCCACCTCGGCCACGCCAATTACCCGGACGTCCCAGCCGTGCACGCCAACAGGCAAAAACAAGAGTAGAAGCGAAGCACAAGGTGCTGCTTCGTCTGCGCCCTTTCCCTCCACCTGATGCTCTCGATCTCCGCTGCAGCTGGCCTTTTTCGTATACGACACCATAAATTGTTCTTGACAACACTCACAAAGAAGCAGAAGTCGCGGCTGTGTGCTTTGATGTGAGACGATGGTGGGGATGGTGAAGGGTCCAACACCGCCTACGACGCCTAGCTCGCGAGCGTCGTCGGCACGCGTGAGCACAAAGTCGCGCTTGAAGCGCCGGCTGACACAGAAGCGGCTTGAG
>NW_004754927.1:1674321-1686821 GCF_000188695.1 Salpingoeca rosetta | reverse complement strand
TCTTCATTCATGACAATCGTGCCGTCGGTGTCATTTCCCTTGTCGTCGTTGTTGTCACTGTCCACGTGACTATTACTGTTGATACTTTCATCCTCCTCATCCACGGCACTCTCGATCACGCTGCCACTCGCGTCGTCGTTATTCTCGTTGTCGTCGTCGTTGCTGTTCTCGTTGTTCTCATCGTCTTCATCATCGTCGTTGTTGTCCTCCTCCTCTTCCTCCTCAATCATCACGCTCTCGGTACCCATGCCCGTGATGGTGATGTTGTTCTCGGCGACGGCACTGTTGTCCCCATCGCTTTCGCTGTCGCTGTCGCCGGCATCCTCGTCATAGACATCGTGGGGAAGCGGCTCGTCATCGCTCGACTCCTCGTCCACAACAACGCGTCTCTTCTCCTCTTCCTTCTCCCCTTCCTCGTCTTCCTCATCTTCATCGTCTTCATCGTCTTCATCGTCATCTTCTTCTTCTTGTGCTTCTGTTGTGTCTTTCTCCCCTTCCTCCTCTTCCTCCTCCGTGTCCGCCCTCTCTTCCTCCTCCTCCTCTTCCATAAATGCTTCCTCCTCCACAATCGACTCGTCCTCGTCCTCGTCCTCTTCTTCCATCAGAACTTCCTCTTCCTTCATCGGCGCTGCCCCTGTCGCCTCTCGTTGCTCCCCGCCCTCCCCCGTCACCGCCGCCCCACCCCTCCCTGCCTCGGCCTGCTGCACCTCTTCCTCCTTTGCCATTTGTGCTTCTTGCAGCTCCCTCTCCTTCTGCTTCTTGATCGCCCGCTGCCTCTTCCACCACCGCGTGTATCGGTACACCAGCTCGTCCTTGTCGCGGATGTACACGTCAATCTTCCTCCGCCGCCGTTTGCTCATCAATGCGTAAACCTGTCGCCGTATTTCCGCCCGTCCACGCACGCGAAAGTCCAGTTCGCCCTGCATACCAAGCCGCCCCCACCCCTTGATGTCTGCCATCCTCGCATCTGTGACTCTGTATCCACTGCGCATCGCCCTTGCGCCGGCATCCTGCGGCCTGTGCCCGCTCGCCCGCCACTGGGAGAGCTTGCGGTAGCGCTGCACTGTTGGGAAGCGAGACTGAAGGTGACGCCGGGTGCGGGTCACAACGCTGTGGTGGCAATGTTCGTGAGATGTGGTGCATGGGAGTGGTGGTGCACGTGGGTGAGTGTGTGAGTGAGTGGGGGTTGTGAAAGGACTTCTCCTCTTGTGTCTCTGTACAACTATCACATTCCATCGCATTACAGAACAGTACAGTACATGACAACCACACAGACGACAACACACCGTGTTGGCACTTTGGACCACGATGTGCTGGCAGCCAAGAGCACCGACTCCCACGACGCTGGCGATGCAGACACAGCAGGCAGCGGGGGGTTGACAGAGGTGAGGGCAGGGTGCTTCCGCGACAGTACAGAATACATACACACACGCGAATGTGTGCAAACTTGCACAAATGGACGTGTGCAAAACACACACGCGCGTTGATCTGCGACATCCACCCAGAACGCACTTGCATAAGTACATGTGCATGTGCACATGCGAGGAGACACAGACACACACACACATGCATACACAATGACATGCACACAATGACATGCACACACAATGACATGCGCACACACAATGACATGCACGCGTGTGCCTGCAAAGATGAGAGCGTCACACCTGCGCGTATGGTTGAGAGGTAGGGCCTGTGTTGCACAACACATGCAGTTGGAATCGTGGTTGAGGGAAAGCGGCAATGAAATATCAGACTGAATGCAGGCAAAGCAATCACAAGCGCAATGCTCGCGCAGCACACAACATACAATACAGGAAACACACACACACCACATACAACACAAATACAACACACACACACAACACACAAATACAACACACACACAACACAAACAACAACACAAATACAACACACACAACACACAACAACACAATACAAGAACATACACGAACAAACACACACAACACGCGTGACACAACAGGGTATTTGCACGACTTACGTTCCCGGGGGTGCGTTGAAGGCCATGATGATAAAGTCGTGGAGCAAGCGCTGCACCTCCTCAATGACTGCCATGGTGATCATCTCAAGCACGTCCGGAGGTATCGTTGCCCCGCGGTACCCAGCGTACCGGTGCGCAGACTGCGACGGGTCAAGCAGCACTTGCCTGATGGTGGTGGTGGTGATGGTGGTGATGGCATGAGTGCAGGTGTGAGTGCAGGTGTGAGTGCAGGTGTGACAGAACAGGCAACAAAGCATCATGTCCACGAGTGATCCTGCCTCTGCTTCCTTCCTTCCTTCCTTCCTTCCTTCCTTCCTTCCTTCCTTTCCTCCCCTCCATCCCCCCCCCACACACACACACACCTGGTGTGCTGCCAGATGGTCTGCACCAGGCGGCGAACCGGATGGAGCATCCACTGCGTGATGGCGGGAACAAGACGCGACGGCAGCGCCGTGTCCGGTAATCTGTCCTCCCGTGCCATCATCTCCTTGGCGCGCACCCCAAACGGCGAATCATGATTCACAACTTCCTTCGATGGCTTCATCATGTGCTGCCATCGCAGTAGTGGTGGTGGTGGTGGTGGTGGTGCAAGGACGAATGTGTGAGGAGAACGAAAGCAGCTCCAAATGTTGCAAACAGGAGAGATGGCAGCAGGCAAACAGCAACGCCACATCAGTGCAAAGGAGAACATAAGATGTACGCATGCGTGTGTTCAAGCGTCTTATTCACTAACCTCGACAACAACCGTGGCATCCTCATCCTCATCCTCATCATCATCATCATCACCATCATCATCATCATCATCATTGTCGTCGTTGTCGCTGGAACTAGATGAGCGTAACGCGTCCAACACTTCGGCAGGAATGCGGACACATCTGCCATCATCATCGCCATCATCGTTGACACTGCTTCTCTTGTTGTCGTTGCTTCTCTTGTTGTCATTGGTATTGTCGCTGCCACCGTTGCCACCGTCAACATCCCCGCTAGTGGCCACAGCAGCAGGACCAGTGCCACCGCTCCCGCCCGTCGTGCCAGCGGCCTCAACACCGCCCACGTCGTCCCCTCTGCTCCCCGTGCTGGTGCCCTTTGCTGCAGTGTCTTCAGCGACGCCGCTGCCACTAGTGAAGGTGGTAGTGCTTGTGGTGGCGGTGCTTGCGGTGGCGGTGCTTGCGGTGGTGGTGGTGCTGCTGTTCTGTACACCACCATCACCGTTACCGTCAGCGTCACCGCTGCTGCTTCCGCTGGTGTTGCGGACAGCAGCGCCGAGTCCCTTTGCGCGCATGGCATCGAAGAGGGGGCGCTCGTATTCGTGGATGAATCTCAACTCGGTATCGACGCACGGCAGCTTGCTGCGCCTACGACAGCATATTGTGAGGGGTGAGGGGGAAGCACAAACACATGCAACCGTGAGCTGACTGACTGTGTTGCAGTTGACAGTACAAGTACACGAGTGGAGTGGGAGTAATCACAAAACAGACACAGCACACAACACACACACACACACACAGCACACGTACGTCAGCAGAAGCACACACACATAAACACATACACACACAGCACATACATCAGCATACACGCACATACACACACATTCACACACATAAACACATACACACACAGCACATACATCAGCATACACGCACATACACACACATTCACACACATACACACATACACACACACACACACACACACACACACACACACACACACACACACACACACACACACACACACACACACACACACACACACACACACACACACACACACACACACACATTCACACACACACGAGCGGAAAGGAGAGCGTACTTTGAGTCGCGGGTTCGCGCAATCTGGCAAATGTTGTGGAGGGCACGCCGCTCCATCGGGGTCAGCGGCTTGTTGGGTCTGGGGTAGTTGTCACCCTTCCAGTACCACCGTGGCTCTGGCGGAAGCACGGTGGGTGTGATGACAGGGTTGCCCGCGTCCTCGTCAGCGACGGCTGTGCGAGGGTTCGGGTTTTGTTGAACCATGCGACGGGCACGCTTGTTTGACTCGCGGTTCTTCTTCACATAGCGCCCAGTCTTGTACCCGCCCCGATGCTTGCACGCCTTGGCCATGGCTTGCTCCAAGTTGGGCCCCCGCACCAGTGGCGCTGGGGAGATGTGCTTGCTCTTCTTGGATGGGAGCGGCACGGCTTCGCCGATGCGGAAGGAGCTAAAGTCGGCTTCCAGCACGGGGGGAGAAAGCCCCGTGCCGGGTGCAGTTGACCCTTTGTCACGCGCGCCAGAAGCAGAGGAAGCGGCGCGGCGCTGCTTTGACTTCAGTTTTGCGGCGGACGCAAGCGCAACAGCTGTGGACGCCGATGCCTGGGCGTGCCAGTCGCGCAAGTCATGGAGCTCGTCGTCGCTGTCGTCCATGTCGTCCATGTCAAATTCGTCATCGGCAAAGGCGGGCGCAGCACCTTGCTGGTTTTTCTTGTTCTTCTTGTTCTGTTGCTTTTGCTTCTTCTTGCTTGCCGCGGCTGCCTGTTTTTCCTTCTTCTGCGCTGCGCTGGTGGAGGCCTTCTTCTCCTCTTCCATGGCTTCTTTGGCCTCCACCGTGGTGGCCCAGTCTGGGTCCTCGCTGTTCTCTCCACTGTCGCTATCGAATGTCGGTGATTTGCCGCCTCCACCGCCGGCACCACCGTCGCTGTCACTGCCTGCAGTGCGGCGGGAACCACCAATAACAACACCTACTGCTCGGACTCCTGTTCCTCCTGCATCGTCTTCATCCGATGATGACTGCAGCCAGCTTGGCTCCGCGAGGCTTTTCCTTGGTCGCTGTCGAAGCCTCGCGCTTGTCCTTCGCCGCTGCCCTTGCTGTTGCCCTTGCTGCTGCCCTTGCTGCTGCCCTTGCTGCTGCCCTTGCTGCTGCCCTTGCTGCTGCCCTTGCTGCTGCCCTTGGTGTTGCTGCGCATCACCACCAGCTGCATGATGACGAGCCACGCTGCTGGTGCTGTTGCTGTTCTCGTCGTCCGCCATTCTCGCCAACCAACGTGTCAATGACTATATGTCTTTATGTGTCGTTGTGTCGTTGGTAGAATTCACAACACCACAAATATGTGTGAGATACATGTTGACATGATGGCTATTTTTCTTTCGGTCTACTGATCTGTTTTTCGGTGTGGAAGAGGACGCTTTGCTTGCTTGGGAGAGCGGTGGTGCTGGCGTTGTTCTTCGTTGTTGGTTGTGCTGTTGTGGTTGGCCTGCTGCTGCTTCTTCATTTATCTCCGCTGATCGGTTCACTTTGCTCTCCTTGCTTGCTGTTGGACAC
This sequence comes from Salpingoeca rosetta, assembly GCF_000188695.1. NCBI lineage: Eukaryota > Choanoflagellata > Craspedida > Salpingoecidae > Salpingoeca > Salpingoeca rosetta. The sequence continues at coordinate 1,681,519 of NW_004754927.1, read as the reverse complement.
TGACTGACTTGCTTGTACATTTCCCCAGGTCTTCCTTTCCTTCCTTGCTTGTTGCGTAAAGCCGCCAACTCCTCCTTTTCCACCATCCACGATGACGACGTCCCTTGAGCAGCTCAAGCAGTTCACCACAGTTGTGGCTGACACTGGCGACTTTGAGAGTGAGTGTGTGCCTGTGTGTGTGCAGATCATTGGGGGCTGGTGATTGTTAAAGTCGAAGGAGTTTAGCAGTGTGTTTTGGTTGTGTTTCGATCGCAATCAACGCGGCTGTGTGTGTCTGTGTCTGTGTCTGTGTCTGTCAGTGTGTCTGTGTCTGTGTGTCTGTGTCTGTCTCTCTATGTCTCTGTCTCTCTCTGTCTCTCTCTGTGTGTCTCTGTCTCTCTGTGTCTGTGTGCACTTTTCTCCCCCTTTTGTTCTGCCCTGCTATCTCATGGCCACCCCTCATCATACCCCCTCATGATCATCTGTCATCATCCCGAACCACTCACTCGCCGGACTATTGCTGGCACACCGTTCACAGCCATTGCACAGTTCTCTCCTCAGGACGCCACCACCAACCCATCCCTGGTGTACAAGGCTGCCCAGGAGGACAAGTACAAGGTGAGCGGTGGTGAAAGTAGAGGGCGCACACTCTCGTTTGGTGTGGCTCCTGCCCTTGCCCTCATGCTTGTGTCGGCTGCGTTCTCTCGCACATTCTTCTCATTGCGCTGCGCTGCGACAATGCGTCCATTGACAGCATGTCGTTGAGGACGCCATCAAGTACGCCAAGGAGAACGGCAAGGACATCAAGGAGCAGATCACGCTCGCTGGCGATAAGCTCTTTGTCAACTTTGGCGTCGAGATTCTCAAGCTCGTCCCCGGCCGCGTCTCCACCGAAGTCGACGCTCGGTACGTTGCCCCTTCGCTTGTGCGTGTGGGTGTCTGTCTTGTGGTTGCATGTGTCCGCCTGTGTCTTCAATCTTCTGTGTTTGCATCACGTCCTCTCACACCACGTCACCGCAACCAACCAACACGCGTACATCTTCCCATTATTGCAGGCTGTCGTTTGACCGGGAGGCGCAGATTGCCAAGGCGCTGCGGCTGATTGAGCTGTACAAGGCCAACGGCATTGACAAGGAGCGTGTGCTCATCAAGCTCAGCTCCACATGGGAGGGCATCCAGGCTGCCCGCGAGCTCGAGGAGAAGCACGGCATCCACTGCAACCTCACCCTCCTCTTCTCCTTTGCGCAGGTCGGTCTCAAGGCCGTGGAGGTTGTGGCTGATTCTGTGTGCGTGCGTGTGTCTGTGTCTGTGTTTGCGTGTGTTCGTATGTGTCTGTGTCTGTGTCTGTGTATGTGTCTGTGTCTATGTGTGTCTATGTCTGTGTGTGTGTGTGTCTGTCCTCGCATACCACCCTCCTCTTTCCGTTTTGCTGCGCCCGCAATCTCACCCACCGCTGCTCCCTTCCCCCCGTCGCACCACCGTCACCACCACCAACACTGCCCGTCATCGTGATCAGGCTGTTGCGTGCGCCGAGGCCGGCGTGACACTCATCTCCCCCTTTGTCGGGCGCATCCTCGACTGGCACAAGGCGCACAACGGCGGCAAGGACATTGCGCCGGAGAACGACCCCGGTGTGGAGTCGGTGACCAACATCTACAACTACTACAAGAAGCACGGCTACAAGACGGTTGTCATGGGCGCCTCCTTCCGCAACACGGGAGAGGTCACCCACCTCGCAGGATGCGTGAGTTGCATGCACCATGGACGCTTGTGTGTGTGTGTGTGTGTGTGTGTGTGTGTGTGTGTGTGTGTGTGCGTATGCTTGTTTGTTTGTGTGTATGCTTGTTTGTTTGTGCGTCTTGTCTGTTTGTTTGTCTGTTCGTCTGTCTCCCTGTCTGTCTGCCTCTTTCTCTGTGTGTATGAACGACACGGACTGCCATTCTACCCCACCTCCTCCATCCCTTGCAATGCGCTTACGGCTCACAATTCCTGCCCATCCCCCTTGTTGTTGTGGTGGATGGATACAGGACCTGCTCACCATCTCTCCTGCTCTCCTCAAGCAGCTTTCCGAGTCCACCGACCCGGTCTGTTGCTCATCTGCCCCTTTACGGCCGCCCCTGCTGTGTTGCCTTTGACCCACGTCTCGCTCGCCACAAACACACTCGCTCACAAACCCGCACACACAAACACTCACTCACTCACTCACAAACACACACACACTCGCAAACACACACTCACTCGCAAACACTCACTCTCACACACACACACACTCGCAAACACACACTCACTCGCAAACACTCACTCTCACACACACACACACTCACAAACACTCACTCCCTCACAAACACACACTCACTCAAACACTCAAACACTCACAAACATCCCCCTTCCCCTTCCCCTCCTTACCTTCCTGACTGCGGCAGGTGACGCAGCGGCTGAGTGCGGAGAAGGCGAAGACGCTCGATCTCGAGAAGATTTCCCTGGACGAGAAGCAGTTCCGCTGGATGCTCAACGAGGACGCAATGGCCACAGAGAAGCTCTCGGAGGGCATCCGCAAGTTTGCACAGGACCAGGTGCCCACACGAATGCTTGCTTGCTTGCATGTATGCATGCAAGCGCGTGGTTCCTTGTCGTGTTGCTTGGTTGCCGTGTTGGCTTTTGGGATGTCACGTGGATTGTCCATTCGCTCTGCGCCTCTCACATCCATGATCTCCTGACTGCACTCTCTCCCACCTTACATTGCCTTCCATCATTGCCATCAGATCAAGCTGGAGACGCAGATCCGCGAGCTGCTCATGAAGGCCTAAACACACACACACACACACACACATGCACACACGAGCCGTGTGTTCGTGGGATGCTGTTGTTCATCTGATCGAGGACGTGTTGTGCACTTCTGGCGATTGTCAATTGTGTCGTTTTCCTGTGTGCCTTGGTCCTCTCTTCTCCTACCGTTCATTCCTCTGCACCGGTTCCCCACCGCTGTTGCCCCAAACGCTCATACACGCACCCACAACACAAGCATAAACACATGGTTTACCTGCTGCTGCGTCCCACTCTTGTTCTTCACACCTCCACAACATAAACGGCTGTTGTTTCGACACATCCCAAAGAAAACGAGAGAATGGGCCATGTTGGGTTTCGAGCAAGTTTACTCTTGTGTCTGTATCCGTGTCTGTGTTGGTGTGTACATGAGGGGGCAAACGAAGGAAAGCAAAGCACAACACGAGAAAAGATCGAACCCAAGGGACAAGGTGTCAAGCAAGGAATACAGGCAGTGAGAAATGAATGCAAGACAGGCAACGTGGCCCAAATGATGATGAAGATGACTTGTGGGGACGATGGTACATGAAACGATGAGCATGAATGCGTGCGTGTCTGCATGTGTTCGTGTATGTGTATGTGTATGTGTAAATGTGTTTGGATATGTGTATGTATATGTGTAAATGTGTGTGGATATGCGAGCAGTATGTGTTTTGGGTCTGAGGGTCGTTCGTTGTTTGCGCTCCGACTACACATCACGAAGGCGAGCGCCAGTCAACGTCACCAGCACTTTCCTGAACACACGCACACACAAACATCATCAAGCACGGGCATTGTTGGTATTGGTGTAAAGGGTGCCAAGCAAGGAATACAGGCAGTGAGAAATGAATGCAAGACAGGCAACGTGGCCCAAATACACGCAAATACACGCCTCGTCGCTCACACATGCCATCAACACACACCCAAAGACGAATTGAAATGCACAGAGCATGACACGGAAATCGCTGCATCGCAGCACAACACCACAACAGTGACACGAACCTTCCGTCGGGGGTGTTGGTGACGAGTTGTCTGTGCGCAGCGATATGCGATGACCGGCGGCTGCGGCGGCGGCTCGAGTGCGAGTACTGGTGGGATGAAGAATACATTGAACACAGAGAATGCACAATGCACAATACACAATGCACACATGGCACACAATGTGCAAGCGGGTGGATGTGGAAGCGCAAATGAAAGCATGTGCAAGTTAATGGTGAGAAAATGAAAGTGTGATGCATGGTCTCGCGAATGATACCCTTGTCAACGAATGCCAGCACCACCATCAAACACACACGCACGCACACACACACACACGCTACATGCACACGTATGTACACGTATGTACAAAAACACACACACAGATACGCATGAGCCCACCAACGCACATAGGGGTCGAGCTGATCGCGGCCGCTCGTGGACGATCCGCCAGAATCTGAAGCATCAGCAACACACGAGCAACGAGGATGAGATGACGGCACAAAAAAAAGACACACACACTTGCATGTATGCAAGGCGATTTCAAGCTGGGTTAGTGGCACCTCTTTTCCGCGCACCCAACAACACAACACAGCACAACACAACACAGTACACCGATCAACCAACCTGATGACGCAATGGTTGTGTGACTGCCAACAGATGTGACGGTGGCGTGTGAGAGCGGTGACGATGGCCCTGAAGATGAAGAGGATAAACGCTTTGCTTTCCCGACGGTTGTGTGTTTGCCTGCAAGCATCGCAGAGCGAGCCGTTGCTTCCGCATTTTTGGCGCCAACAGCAACACTAGGCTGTGTCGCGTCTGCAGTGACGACAGCAGCGCCGAGGCTGGAGTGGGCGTGCCCTCCATCCTGCCTGTCCTGCTCTTGTCGATCTTTCATCATGAACGCCGTCAACGCAACATCCGTGGAACTCCTGAGTCACACGCACACACGGATGAATGTAGAGTGTGGGATGAGAACACGTAAGACGTGATAACAGGTGACAGCAGGTGACAACAGGCGATCGCAGGTCTGACAGGGCAAACAAAGTGACATATCATCAAGTGCAGGGCAAACCCATTGCACAACACGCGCAAGCAAAGCGGCGACCACACGCCACACAACACGCTCACCTCCGCAAAACCGGCTTCACCTCCACAGGCGAAGGTGAAGATGAACTTGCATGGGCACCACCCTGGCCATCGGTGTTGGAGTGGCGGTGCGCGTGTGTCTGGAGCATGGCTGCATCGTATGAAGATCGCGACTCGTCGAGACTCAATCGCTTCGGGCGAAGGCGACCGCGACGGCCGCTCGCCGGCTCACGATCAAACACACGGTGCTGTTGTTGTTGCTGTTGTTGTTGGTGCAAGTGTGTGTTTGACCAGGATGAGGCAAGCAGCTGCGTCTGGCTCGGTCGCTTCGATAGCCGTGGCTGCTGCTGCTGCTGCTGCTGCGGCTGTGCTTGCGTGCTGGTTTGCGACGCGCTCAGGGCCACATCGCTTCCGGGACTGTCCACGCTCATCCGCCCGCTGCCATGCCCAGCACGTCCATGCGGCATTGTAGCGGTTGTGGTGGCGGTTGTGGTGGCTGCGGTGTACTCTGCACGCAGTGGGGAGCGGATGGCGCTTGATTCCGAGAAGACTGGTTTGCAGTTTCTGCTGGCGAGAACGCGACAGCGGCCGTGGACTTGTCTCGAGCAGTCACGACACCGGTACACGCAACTGGACGAGTACACGGTAGCCGAATGTATGTGTGTGCGTGGGTGTGTGTGTGTGGGGGGGGGTGTGAGTGCAACAAAAGGGGGGAAAGATAGTTGAAGGTGCAGTACGTGCAGTAAGTGAAGAATACACATCATGGACATGCACTGTATGCAAGTACCCCTCGATCTCGTGCACGCGTGCACACGTGCATGTGCCGTTTGCATGTGCAAACACTTACTGTCGAATGGTTTGGCTGCAGTGATCACAGACGAGTGGGGAGTGTGTTGATGCGGCCTCGAAGATGTGCGGCATGCACTTGAACGCGGCAAACAAGTGAATCTGCCACGACCAAACGGAAATGTAGTGTTGACACAAGTAAGCTCGTAGAGCACGTGAAGCTATTTGAAGAGGGTATTTGGGAGAGTATGTGACAGGTGCGGTGGCATATGTGTTTGAGTGGCTGAATGGCTGGGTGGGTGTCGTGTACATTTTGGATGCCTGACCTCCTTGATGTAGCTTGCGAGCGTGTGTGGATACACAACACCGTCACCGTATTCGTCCATGTCCTCAAATGTCGCTGCAAAAATAAAATCAACAGCAAAACACAAGTCATAACCGAACACGTCAGACGTGTGGTGAGAAAGCAAAGCAAGGCGATTATTGTTGGTACCCACACGTGTGAATGCATATCACGGCATATGTGACGTTGTGCGCATCGGTGCGACATCCTTCAAACAAGCGAACAAGATCAAGAGATGCGCAGAACCCAAAACTGTGTGTGTATGTGTGTGTATGTGCCATGAGCGCACCAAAGAGGGGCAAGCCTTGTCGAACGACAGCCCATGTTGCAGGGTCCATGTGCTGTTGCGTCGGTGCATATCGTGCAAAGATCTGGATATTGAAGAGGAAAGGAAGAAGCACACCACACCAGACCATCAAAGGATGAGGTGAATTGCGAAGCACGCCCAAGAACAACCACATTTGCGCGTAAAGAAGCATGGTGAGTCGCTTTGACGCACAGATACACACGTCCACACACACACACACACATTCACACACACATATGCACATTCACACACACACACATTCACACACACACACATATGCACATTCACACACACATATGTCACACACACACACACACACACATTCACACACACACACATATGCACACATGCACACATGCACACGCGCACTGCAACGACTGCTGACCTGGTTGGCCAGGTGTTTCACGTCTCGCTCAAGATCTTCCCCTTTGCTTCGCTGCGATGGAATCGCAAATCCTGCAAGCACAATATAAATGCAACATGAACAACGAACAATTAGTCAATGTATCGAGAAACAGGCGGATAAAGTCGCCCTCTTCCGCTCACACACACACACACACACGCACACACACACACAACTTGACGTGCCTGCAAGCTTGAGGGACGAGAGCAGCGCGGCCGGCGAAGACGTGCGAATCCAGGATGCAAAGTCGTCAGGAATGTTTGAACCACAACACGCCTCCTTCACGCGCTCCCGAGCATCAACCTAATGTGACACAACAAAAGTACAGAAAACCAAAGCGCGTGATGTGACGTCACAGAGAACGCGGCACCAGAAGCAACGCAAGCTTCTTCAAAGCAATGGAACATGCCTCATATCACTGACGCATCCATGGTGTACGGGCACACGGGAGTGACGAAAATTGTGACAAACCTTGAGGCAGCGAAGGCCTTCGAGGAGAATGGGCTCGCACGCT